>NW_025334412.1:300000-405424 GCF_014858855.1 Bufo gargarizans
TTTTTTTCCAAAGCTGGTAATTTTCCGCCACTCATCTCAGGACATCTCAAGCCAAAATCCAAGGTAAGGAAGGAAGCATCTGTATATGAAAATATCTATCTCTCTGTCTGTGTAAATGTAAAGCCCCAGAGTGGCATTACCACTTCTGCACCCCGCTACTCTCTCCTATGGTCTTATATAGTGTCATCTTATGCATTTATTTCAGGTCATATACACTGTGCATATTTATTTATTGTAACTGTTCTTGTTCATGTAATTTACCTGGTTCACCAGACAGTGGCAGCAAGCACGCCCTTTTTTGATTGAAGGCTTTTTCACATGTGAATCCACTAATGTGATATATTTAATAAAATGCCCTTGTGGCCTATTATATATTGGGGAGACTACACAGACAATTAGGGATCGCATTGGGAAACATAAATCCACTATTCGTACTAAAAACTTATTGTTGCCTATCCCATTTCATTTTGAACAGTGCAAACATGGGATAGCACAGTTGAGATTTCAAGTACTGGAACAAGTCAAAAGACCAAGGAGAGGAGGTGATCTGAAGAAGTTGCTGTTGCGCAGAGAGGCATATTGGATCCATACATTGGATACCTTATATCCCAGAGGCCTCAATAGGGACTATGATATTATGCACATTTAGTAAGTTAATATTATACTTACATTTTTATTTTTTATTTTTTCAGACTTCAAATATTCGGTGAGGGATCTAATACCTGGCAATATATGGCATTTAACTATCTATAAATATATTATACTTTCTGTATACTTTCTATATTGTTCTTTTTGATATATAGGTTATTGTGAAATTTAGTCTGAGACACAGACCCATGTAAAGTGTTAATGTGGGTGTTTCTTTGCTAATTATGGACCCCTCCCATCATCTGTGAGGATAATGGGAGTAGGTGAGGTTTTCATGGGGGGAGGAGTATATCCTCTTATATAAACCAGATCATTATACATATGAGTACCTGTTGATAAAGGCATGCTAGCCGAAACGCGTCCAGGATTGTGGACATTTTCTTGTTGAAATAAAAATATTCGATTGATTGAGAAGACACGACTGCTGGGATTTTCTTCAATAAAAGTGGCAGCAAGCATGGCAGAGCTACATTTATATAGAATTGAACCCTTCTTTCCATTCTAACCCTCTCTCTAAGGAGGGGAGGGGACTAGTTAGTTAGAGTCAGTTGCAGTTACCCTCTGCCAAGGGAGGGTGTGCAGCAGGTGCACATCCCTTCTGGACGTGCCTTGCCCAAGCCAGCTAGAGCACCTTCAGCTCTGCTGGATGTGGAGGCCACAGCTTAGAGCCTCTGAAGCCAGGAGGAAAAGTTCCCTGGATTAAGCTAGAGTCAGACTACAGAGAGAAGTTGCAGCATTCTGCAGAAGCAGAGACTCTATTTAAACCTGTCAGCACAGTAGAGTCAGAGAGTAACCGATGTAGCAGAGAGGAGTTTTCCTGCCAGAGTTACATGCTAAAGCCTGCTGGGAACCAAGACAAAGTCTGTAAATCGTTTGAAGAAACGGTTATTGAAAGTAAAGCTGCTTTTCAACTTCATCACAAGGTGTGGACTCAATATATTTTTCATCCCACAATTCAACTACCCCTTTTGTCTGCTTCAAAGCCAATGCCTGGGGTTCCAGCGTATCCAGGTAGGAGCACCGTGACACATGCACAAAACATTAAGGGACATTGTAGGCCATTCTCACACCTGGGTACCAACACCATTTCTTAAAGGATCTCTGTCCCATTGTTGCTTCATTGCAACTGGCATCACAAAACACTTATCTTAAAAGGACCCCTTGCGGACCGCTTTGTTGCATATATACTCAGTAAATCTTTATTTTGTTGCTTTATATCCCTGGTCATTCTGGACTAGTAGGCAGGCATATTTAAGTAACTGACAGCTACCTCTGTAGGATTGTCCAGAGATCAGTCTAAGCGCCTCCTGCTCTATAACATGCAGCCTTCAGAAAGGACAATTATATGTAAAAGTTGACAGGGTCCCTTTAAATATTTGTGCCACTGAAAAGGCTCTCAGCGTCACCAGTTAGAGGTGCCGTAGCCTTAGGGATACCCTCTCCTGCCCACCACCACCCTCGTGAGTCCTGTACTCTGTGATGGATGTAACCAGCTACAATGGCACAAATCCCACATTAGCACAATGCACTTTACCAAGAACTATGACGCTAAATCCATTGTTTGACTTTAGTCTCTGTTGATCCTGAGCTTACTACAATGCAATGCAGAAGCCTCGGTATAAAGTAACATGGAGACCTCTACTGAGACCCAGAAGCTGAGTACGTCATTCCCCAGCAGTATCAGAAGTAACAGGATAGACAGCAATGTCTTGCATCTATTTCAGGGATCGGAACGGAGCAATGATTCATCTTTGTTTTCTTTTTAAAATCCTCTTTTTGAGGGTCGGTCCAGTCCAATAATGTGACTGGTGACATGTTTTATGCTGGGAAGAAGGCAACCCAGTGAGCTATAGAATCTGCTGGAATGTATTATGTCAGCTGGAGTTGTCCTTCAGGGCTTTGGGGCAGTGGCATTTCTCAGTTGACGTTTTAGATGCGCTCCCTTATTAAAGCTGACCTGACAAAACGTTCTCAATGCAGAATGTGAAGGCGACAAATACTCAGGAATGGATTTCTATTACATTCCGATATTCCAGCAGGGCGCAATGAGGACTGGTGATACGTCCGGTTTTACAGAACGGCAGATTTATTATTTATTTTTTAATAAAATTTATCAAGTTCATCTCCTGTGCATCTTTAGAAAATTCGGATTAAATGAAAAACTCCAGCACGCATGAAATCACCATGTCACATTATAAGGCAAGGGGGGAACTAACTCTCCTTAGGGAGAGAGCACCGTGTGAGGAGACCTATAGGCCATACATGCTCCTCTGGAATTCTGGGAGGGAAGAAATGCAAATGAGCTCCTAACAAGCTCCGCCTCTAATATCCAGGTCATGTCTCAAGGCTTATTTTAAGAGCTGAACATTGACTTACAGGATAGCTGCCTTACATCTGGTGGCATTGGAGGCAGAGCTTGGTATAAGCTCACTTCACATGATAAGGCCTCATGCACATGACTCTGTTTTTGATCCGGGCTTTCTGCAACTTTTGTGGATAGTGCACCCATCAGTATTTTTTGCAGATCTCTGTGGCATCCCTGTTTTGTGGACCGAAATATGGATACAATCGCATGCGTGAGGCCTGAGGGTATGGGCACTCGGTCAGGTTTCTGCATTGAGTTTTAGAAGCCCCAAAAAACTGAAATAAAAAAAGTCGCATCTGTCCATTATACTTTTTTGCTTTTTAGACCTTTTATGTTCCACTCCTGATTTTGGCATCCAAAGCTGCATAAGGAAACCTCACCGTGTGGCTGCACCCTAAGGGTCCATTCACACGTCCGTTTTTTCTTTCCTGATCTGTTCCGTTTTTTCAGGAACAGATCAGGACCAGATCTGGACCCATTCATTTTCAATGGGTCCTGGAAAAAATCGGACAGCACAATGTGTGCTGTCCGTTTCCGTTGTTCCGTTCCGCATGTCCGTTTAAATATAAAACATGTCCTATTCTTGTCCTGAAAAATCGGATCCTGGTACAATACAAAGTCAATGGATCCGCAAAAAACGGATGACATTCGGATGTCATTCCGTATGTCATCCGTTTTTTGCGGATTCCGTTCCTGGAAACACATAACAAATTATTTTTTTTTTTTTTTTTTTCAATTTTTTTTCAAAGAAATCCAAACAACTTTATTTGATTATTGAAATGTATACATGTTTCCGTTTTTTGCGGATCCGCAAAAAACGGATGACATACGGAAACATTTTCAGGAACAACGGATCCGCAAAAAACGGACCGTTTTTCAGGATGAAAAAAAAACAGGACGTGTGAATGGACCCTAATAGGGTTTTTTTTTCTTCTTTATTATACCTTTTTCACACATCCGTGTTTTGGTCAGTGATTTCCATCAGTGATTGTGAGCGTGTAGGCCGCACAGAGATTAGGTATAATGGAGAAATCTGCACCTGTTCCTGTGTTTAGAGCCGCACCTGGTTTTGGCTCAAAATCACTGATGGAAATCACTGACCAAACACTGACGTGTGAATGAGGCTTTATACTTTTCATCATGCCACCACTAATAGCTTTTTAGAAGAGGACATCCCAGCTTCTGTCCAATGATAACCTGATCACAGGGGGCCTCTATGCTGTTTTGGATCAGCAGTGGGCTACAAGGGAACCCAGCAGTAAAGCCGGCCACACATATTCCATAGCTGGCAAACAAAAGATTGTTCAGCCAACGGCCATCTCTCCTGACTCCTCCATACCATACATTCAGTTCAATGGAGAGGAGTAAACCATGGGAGAGAGAGATCTGTCGGGGGAGAATCAGGAGCTCCCCATACACATTAATTTGTCGGCCATACTCCACAGGTACGTGCAGCAAGATAATAAAATGAATGGGGGGCTCAAGTGATCAGGTTTATAAGTTCTCCTATAGCGCAAGCACAGGGGAAAAGAAAGGGGTTGTGTCTCTTCAGCAAATGGCATGTATCGTGTAGAGAAAGTTAATACAAGACACTTACTAATGTATTGTGATTGTCCATATTGCCTCCTTTGTTGGCTGGATTCATTTTTCCATCACATTATACACTGCTCGTTTCCAGGGGTTATGGCCACCCTGCAATCCAGCAGCAGTGGCCGTGCAGGAAAAAGCGCCAGCCCCTCATCTTGTATCTGCGCTGCAGCGGTGGCCGGAACTCCTGGAAAAGAGCAGCGTATAATGTGATGGAAAAATGAATCCAGGCAGCAAAGGAGGCAATATTAGTATTATTTATTTGAAAGCGCCATTAATTCCATGGCACTGTACACATAATAATATAAAAACACAAAAACGATATGAAACTATTAACAGAATGGTACTGGGCCATAGCTATAGGGGTGCAGAGGTAGCAGTCGCTACCGGGTCCAGGAGCACAAGGGGGCCCAAAGACCCTTGTGGTCCATACGAAGACACCGGTATTATAGAAAGTGCATGCTGGTCAAGTTACACCTCTGGCTGTAAGGAAGGGGTTAGGTCTAGAATTTGTCATGGCAGGGGTGCCGTTTTAATTTTTGCCTCAGGCCCCTGGCCACAAAGCACTGAGGGAAGGGGGGCCTTAGCGGAACTCTTGCACCAGGGGCCATGAGCCTTTGGCCTCATGCACACGACCATTCCGTTTTTTTGCGGTCCGCAAAACGCGGATCTGCAAAAAATGGAAGCCGCCCCTGTTGCCTTCCGCAATTTGCGGAACGGAACTGGCGCCGGCAATATAAATGCCTATTCTTGTCCGCAAAGCACGGACAAGAATAGGACATGTTGTATTTTTTTAGCGGGGCCGCGGAACGGAGCCACGGATGCGGACAGCACACGGAGTGCTGTCCGCATCTTTTGCTGCCCCATTGAAGTGAAGCCAAAACGGCGGCTCGGATGCGGACCCAAACAACGGCCGTGTGCATGAGGCCTTTAGCTACCCCCCTAACTGGTACAGAGGGGGGGAGAACCCTGCCTGCAAGAGCTTACAATCTACAAGAGAAGGGTGAATATGGACAATCACAATATATAAGTGCCTTGTATTACCTTTCTCTACATGATAAATGCCACTTGCTGAAGTGAGACAATCCCATTAACTGTTACATAATTCCCATGGACATCAATGGACTGTCTACGTAGTGTAGAAATGTGTTGGGTCCTTCAAAGCCCAAGAGACACTCTTCCCTGTATGACTGTGCATAACGATAGCTGTCATTCACTGATAGACTTATAGGTATAGAAAGAGAAGGGATTTAAATTAATAAATTACAAGTCTTACTGAATCTTTTTCCAGAAAACGATATATCAATCTGCTCAGCTCCTCCTGCTCTATAACACGATGCCTGCAGCTCAGACTTCATGTTCAAAGAGAAAGGTTTCCTTTAAAATGGACTTCCATGCTATTAGTCCAATATTAATATTGTTATTTATTAAAGCACCATTCATTCCATGGCGCTATACATATGAAAAGGGGTATACATACAGTACAGACCAAAAGTTTGGACACACCTTCTCATTCAAAGAGTTTTCTTTATTTTCATGACTATGAAAATTGTAGATTCACACTGAAGGCATCAAAATTATGAATTAACACATGTGGAATTATATACATAACAAAAAAGTGTGAAACAACTGAAAATAGGTCATATTCTAGGTTCTTCAAAGTAGCCACCTTTTGCTTTGATTACTGCTTTGCACACTCTTGGCATTCTCTTGATGAGCTTCAAGAGGTAGTCACCTGAAATGGTCTTCCAACAGTCTTGAAGGAGTTCCCAGAGATGCTTAGCACTTGTTGGCCCTTTTGCCTTCACTCTGCGGTCCAGCTCACCCCAAACCATCTCGATTGGGTTCAGGTCCGGTGACTGTGGAGGCCAGGTCATCTGGCGCAGCACCCCAACACTCTCCTTCATGGTCAAATAGCCCTTACACAGCCTGGAGGTGTGTTTGGGGTCATTGTCCTGTTGAAAAATTAATGATGGTCCAACTAAACGCAAACCCGATGGAATAGCATGCCGCTGCAAGATGCTGTGGTAGCCATGCTGGTTCAGTATGCCTTCAATTTTGAATAAATCCCCAACAGTGTCACCAGCAAAGCACCCCCACACCATCACACCTCCTCCTCCATGCGTCACGGTGGGAACCAGGCATGTAGAGTCCATCCGTTCACCTTTTCTGCGTCGCACAAAGACACGGTGGTTGGAACCAAAGATCTCAAATTTGGACTCATCAGACCAAAGCACAGATTTCCACTGGTCTAAT
This sequence comes from Bufo gargarizans, assembly GCF_014858855.1. Lineage (NCBI taxonomy): Eukaryota > Metazoa > Chordata > Amphibia > Anura > Bufonidae > Bufo > Bufo gargarizans. The sequence goes on from NW_025334412.1 coordinate 306,857, forward strand.
GTCCATTCCTTGCGTTCTTTAGCCCAAACAAGTCACAAGTCTCTTCTGCTTGTTGCCTGTCCTTAGCAGTGGTTTCCTAGCAGATATTCTACCATGAAAACCTGATTCACACAGTCTCCTCTTAACAGTTGTTCTAGAGATGTGTCTGCTGCTAGAACTCTGTGTGGCATTGACCTGGTCTCTAATCTGAGCTGCTGTTGACCTGCGATTTCTGAGGCTGGTGACTCGGATGAACTTATCCTCCGCACCAGAGGTGACTCTTGGTCTTCCTTTCCTGGGGCGGTCCGCATGTGAGCCAGTTTCTTGTAGCGCTTGATGGTTTTTGTGACTGCATTTGGGGACACTTTCAAAGTTTTCCCAATTTTTAGGACTGACTGACCTTCATTTCTTAAAGTAATGATGGCCACTCGTTTTTCTTTACTTAGCTGCTTTTTTCTTGCCATAATACAAATTCTAACAGTCTATTCAGTAGGACTATCAGCTGTGTATCCACCTGACTTCTCCTCAACGCAACTGATGGTCCCAACCCCATTTATAAGGCAAGAAATCCCACTTATTAAACCTGACAGGGCACACCTGTGAAGTGAAAACCATTTCAGGTGACTACCTCTTGAAGCTCAAGAGAATGCCAAGAGTGTGCAAAGCAGTAATCAAAGCAAAAGGTGGCTACTTTGAAGAACCTAGAATATGACATATTTTCAGTTGTTTCACACTTTTTTGTTATGTATATAATTCCACATGTGTTAATTCATAGTTTTGATGCCTTCAGTGTGAATCTATAATTTTCATAGTCATGAAAATAAAGAAAACTCTTTGAATGAGAAGGTGTGTCCAAACTTTTGGTCTGTAATGTACATAATAAAAAACAAGTACAATAAGCATAAACAAGACGAGTGACTAACTGGCACAGAAGGAGAGAGGACCCTGCCCGCGAGGGCTTACAATCTACAATATCTCTTTTTCAAGAGGTTGTAATAAAACAGTAGTCATTATATCTGAATTGCCCACATACATGAAGTTGTATAGAGACTTTCTATAGCTCTGAGACAGATGGAGCTATTAACTGCTCCATTTCTTGAGAACTTTCTTCCAGTACATCATCTGCACTGGATGAGCATCCAGATATTAATACTGCAGGACATACGCCAAGCACAGTTTGTCAAAAGCCAAAAAGTCTTTGGACGTGTTGAACCAGGCAGCTGACAGGAAACCCATGAACATGTAGTAAGAAGATCTTCAAAGAGAAAGTACTTGAGGTGACATTAAAGTCAAGCTCCACGTGGGACAAAAGTGTTTTGACTCCCAAGTCAATGATGCTGAAATGTGCTAATTCTTGCGTGGTCAGATCAAAGCAGCATATCGATGAGATCATTTCTGTGGGTTTTAGGCTGTGATGCAGTCATGGATCCAACATGGTTGCATTGAACTTAACCTATCTTATCTAAGGGGGACAAGTCCAGTGGTCACTTCATGACCATCAAAAACAAGCCTTGAAGGGGTTGTCCAAGATTTTTATTTTTATGGCCTATCCTCAAATCAGTGTTGGAACCACACAGCTTCATCCATTGCATAGTGTCTGTTGTAGTGCTTCTCCCATTGGAGATGAGCTGCAATAACCAGCTCCATCTAGGAGTTGGACCTATTGTAGAACAGCTAATTGGCAGGGGTGCAGGTCGTTGGACCCCCGCTGATGAGATATTGATGGACTATCATGAGGTTAGACCATGAACATAAAAATACTGGACAGCCCCTTTAAAAAAGTTGGCTATTAACATGCCATAGCATTTGGTCAAATACTGTTTTACTTTGCCCTCCATTAAAGATGGACACCTGCCACAGCTGAGGGTGCATGTTTATTTCAGTGGGGGAGACAATGGCTTAGCCCATGTTAAAATCCAATGTGTCCGATCCTTCTTCCTCCCACATCTTCTGTTGGTGGACAGTTCACCAATCCTTCCAAAATCTGTGTTTTTGGCCAACTTTGATTTAATTTGCATTGCCAGGTCTAGACTGTGTTAATCGATTCTTGATGATGATCAACAGACAATTCTTCTCAAAAAGTCTACAGCTTAGAGTAGTAGAATTGTATCATTTGCTGATCTAGCACCCCCTAATTGGCTGATGGCCATTGACTTGTCTTGGCCACCATGTCACCTCACAACCCACAACTTAATGAAAGTAATTTTGTGCTCAACAAAACTTTGCTTGTTTCGGTGGCACCATATTGTACATTTATACTGAGACATAATGAATGTCCAGTTGGACATTCATGGGTCTAGCCTGTGTTAATCAATTCTTGATGATCAACAGACAATCTTCTCAAAAAGTCTCCAGCTTAGTGTAGTAGCATTTTATCATTTACTGATCTAGCACCCCCTACTTGGCTTGGCCACCATGTCACCTCATGACTCACAACTTGAGGAAAGGACCTAGGAATTTTGGTGAACAGCAAACTAAGCTGTAGAAACTAGTGTCTGGCAGCTGCTGCCAAGGCCAATAAGATAATGGGTTGCATCAATAGGGGCATAGATGCCTGTGATGAGAACATAGTCCTGCCACTTTGCAAATCACTAGTCAGACCACACATTAATACTGTGTACAGTTCTGGGCTCCTGTGAACAAGGCAGACATAGCAGAGCTGGAGAGGGTACAGAGGAGGGCAACTAAAGTAATGACTAGAATGGGGCAACTACAGTACTCTGAAAGATTATCAAAATTGGGGTAATTCACTTTAGAAAAAAGTACACTGAGGGGAGATCTAATTACTATGTATAAATATATCAGGGGTCAGTACAGAGATCTATCCCATCATCTATTGCAGCATGCCAGACCTGAAGGGTATTGCGATGTGAGGTCACGGTTATTGGGCAAGCGAGGGTTACTCACAGTTTTGTAGGAAAACCCTGGGCAGGCATACGGCAGTGAAGGAGAGGCTGGCACAGGGGTCCTCTGGGGCACACTCTGTATATAGGGACCAGGCCTGATGGTGGATGAGGTGCCCTGCATGTTGCAGGTGTTTAATGTGCCTGGGGCAAGGTCCCTTTAAGAAACGTGACGCCAGTGCCTGTAACGGTGGCACACCGATTTGTAGTTGTAGTAATTGAGGAACACGATGGTATGGTGAACCAAACTTTGCTTTACTGGGAAACAGTTCAACTTTATACAGTTGGGTGTCAATACAGTTCCATACATCAGGTTCACTTCACAAGCAGGCTTACACAATAATGGCAAGATACTCAGAGGGCAACAACAACACACTCAGATCAGGCTGTACCTTCTCCTCAGAAATAGTGTATACTGTTCCTTAGAACTCCTGTCTAGTTTTATCCCAAGGCCCGGATGCCCTAATACTGGCTTTTATCCTTGGTAGAAATCTTCCTCCCGTATTTATCCTTGCTTTCCATTAATGATACTTCTGCCCTTCAGCTTACTTGTTTTAGCTGGTACACTGACTCTGCTTGGCTTGTGGGAACTGCAGGTTTCTCCCAGGAGGCAAACTCTTTTCTTGGGGTGACTCTTCTGAGCTAACGTAGGCTCAGGAAACTACAGGCAGGCTATGCTCCTTCACTAGCCTCCTGGTGGCAACTAGAAGCCTGGACTGTCTAGCTGCATGTCAGGAGGAGGCCCTCAGCTTGTCTCTGGCTGGTGCCTTTCCACTTCTGTCTCCACAGACTCCTGACTACAGACTCACTCCTCCCTGTCTGGGCCTGGACATTTATACTAGGAGCTCCCTATCTCCCTCTAGTGTCTAGGATGCTACACTACACCCCAATAGGCCTGCTGTACATATCACAGGGGAACAATACATATAAAAGCATATAGAAAATACATTACAATGGACGGTTAAATACACTGCCACTGTCCCTCAGGAGTAGGAGGACAACGTGGCCCAATTGACCCTTGTGTAGTGCCCACCTCTACCTAGTGGGACACTACACTATTTATCCGCTGGACTGTGACTGTGACAAGGGGACATCCTCTGCGTCTGGAGGAAAGAAGGTTTGTACACAAACATAGAAGAGGATTCTTTACAGTAAGAGCAGTGAGACTATGGAACTCTCTGCCTGAGGAGGTGGTGATGGTGAGTACAATAAAGGAATTCAAGAGGGGCCTGGATGTATTTCTGGAGCGTAATAATATTACAGGCTATAGCTACTAGAGAGGGGTCGTTGATCCAGGGAGTTATTCTGATTACCTGATTGGAGTCGGGAAGTAATGTTTTTCCCCTAAAGTAGGGATGCTCAACCTGCAGCCCTCCAGCTGTGGCAAAACTACAACTCCCAGCATGCCCTAATAGCTGTAGGATTTCCACGCATGCCCGAAAGTGAGGAAAATTGGCTTCTACCTCACAGTTTTTTTTTTTTGCCTTCTTCTGGATCAACTTGCAGGATAACAGGCCGAACTGGATGGACAAATGTCTTTTTTTGGCCTTATAAACTATGTTACTAAAGTATATAATAAAGGTAGTAGTGGCTACATTTGGTGAGTGGATATATATAGGTGCTCACTCCACAACCCACCCCAGGTTGTAGCAAGAAGATTCAATTGTTGTGTATAGATGGAGGGCACACAAAATATCTGGGGCAATGTGGACTGAACAATAAATATTTATTAATATATATAAAACCTATTTATACATAGATAAAAAATCAGCAATCCATACCATAAGGGATAAATATTAAAACTAGAGTCATATATCTGCAGAATAAATGTGATTCTTCAATAGTTGGTCAGTGTCAAATAATTGCACTTGGTTATAAGTGAACAGATCGTTCATATAAAGCAGCGTATCTGTAAAGATTCCTGCTCAGCAGATCCACACCTCTGCAAGATCTTAAATGAAAGCACCTGTTTTTACCAGCACTCCGTGGTTCACTTTTCACACCCAAACTTGCTATAATGCGGACACATACACACAGATATTTTTTGTGTACATTACTGGTCCGGTGGGTGTTGTGGCTGCACAATTGGAGTTTCACTGCGGGACTGAGGAGTCGGCGTTGGGTCTTTCAGCGCGGAGTCACGTTCTACTCTCACTACGTGGCATCCCACGTGTGTTAAAGTGAATCACGTGACTCAGTCCATCAGCTGTGTGATGATACTAGTACTAGTAGTCTCTCAAAAAGCTGGTGCCGGAAGAGAAGAAAACGGACAAAAAAGTAACTTGTAAACTATGAATCCTTACTGTGTAGCTTTGATAAAAAACATGAAATAAAATTACATATTACATATTTCATGTTTTTAATGCAAAGTCTTTGTACTGACCACATTTGATATATAGGGTCTACTATGAGTCATATATTGGAGGATTCAGATCCGACCCAGGTTTTGATTTAGACACAGCTGAAATACAATCAATTGGGGCAAACAGCCTAAAAAAAGACCTTCATATCAGTCATTTGCTGTTGACCACTGAAGAAGGAACAGTGTTGTTCCGAAACGCGTTTGGGTCACAGCAAGGACCAACAAGGAGCCATTTTATCAAAGCTATACAGTAAGGATTCATCGTTTACAAGTTACTTTTTGGCCGTTTTCTTCTCTTCCGGCACCAGCTTTTTGAGAGACTACTAGTACTAGTATCATCACACAGCTGATGGACTGAGTCACGTGATTCCCTTTAACACACGTGGGATGCCACGTAGTGAGAGTAGAACGTGACTCCGCGCTGAAAGACCCAACGCCGACTCCTCAGTCCCGCAGTGAAACTCCAATCGTGCAGCCACAACACCCACCGGACCGGTAATGTACACAAAAGATATCTGTGTGTATGTGTCCGCATTATAGCAAGTTTGGGTGTGAAAAGTGAACCACGGAGTGCTGGTAAAAACAGGTGCTTTCATTTAAGATCTTGCAGAGGTGTGGATCTGCTGAGCAGGACATTTTCTTTACAGATACGCTGCTTTATATGAACGATCTGTTCACTTATAACCAAGTGCAATTATTTGACATTGACCAACTATTGAAGTATCATATTCATTCTGCAGATATATGACTCTAGTTTTAATATTTATCCCTTATGGTATGGATTGCTGACTTTTTATCTATGTATAAAGAGGTTTTATATATATTAATAAATATTTATTGTTTAGTCCACATTGCCCCAGATATTTTGTGTGTTACTAAAGCAATTGTGTGCTCAACAAAACTTTGCTTGTTTCGGTAGCAGCCAAAAGGTCACCATATTGTACATTTATACTGAGACATAATGAATGTCCAGTTGGAGCTTTTATTAAAATATAATTTCTTTCCGATGCCCCCTGTCTGCATTTTCGTGCATACTTGGCCTGGTTTCAGCAAGGACTTAAAATCATATATGTTGACAATACTTAGCCATGCGAATGATTTAGGTCATAAAAGATCTTTGTCTGGTTCCTAAATAGCATCTCTGTGAGAAGTAATGTAATCTACTGACATACAGAGCAGCGAGGGGGCAAGGGAATCTTTATCTCAAACTGAAATGAGAGATGCAACAATATGTTCTTGATCGTGATAAATTACTGGTTGGGCGCCAGGATTTTTTGCACAGACACAAGACACACAGACAACCATGTCATTGTACGAGACTGGCGCAATTGTGCAATACCCTACAAAATCACCATTAAAATGATAGACCATTCAGGATACTGGGACTAGAATGGTTTGTATTTCATTGCTAAATTTCTGATGCACATGATGTCCATAGTGATATGTACACCAGGATGACCAGATCTAACCGTTGACCTTTTTGGTAAAATATATATGCAGTTATTAAGTGACCCACCCGACTTTGTATGGCTGTACAAGGGGTCCCTTTTATGGCAGTGCCCGATCTCACATGGGAAGGAAGGACTGGGCATGTCGTAATCCAATAAGCCGGATCCTTCTTTCCTTTGACTTCTGACATTTTAGGAGACCCCATACACACAATATTGTTGACCAATCCCACCAAAATTGGTCAAATTAATTATTCCAGACCAGGGGAATAATAAATAAAATAAAGTCTGAATGACTTAAAGGGGTTTTCCGATATTTTGTTGGGGGTTCGACTCCCAGGAACCCAGCCGGTCAGCTGTTTGAGAAGGCACTGGCCCTGGCAGTAGCACCCCAGCATTCTCAGAGCTTTCCCTAGGCCATGGATGTCACTTTTATCAGTCACATGGCCTAGGCACAGCTCAGTCCCATAGTCCCATTAAAGTGAATGGGCCTGAGCTGCAATACCAAGTGCAGTCGCGGTAAAACCAATGTAAAATCTTTATCAAAATCAAAAACGGCTAAATTCTTATTACTTTGATAAGAATATGGTATAAATGAGTGTTTATGAGCTGTCAGGACTTCAGAGATGATGGCTAAAGATCAAGCCGACAGAGAAGCACCCTGAGAGATTCAGTGTAGCGAGCAATAGTCTGTAAATGCACTAAAAATAAAAGCTGTAGAGGAAAAAACTTTTGAAAATTTTTGGTAAACACTAACTGAAAAAAATAATTTTTAGCCCAAAATGCATAAAATGCAATGATAAAAAAAAATGCTCCCAAAGGTGTCCACAGCTTTTAAGTTCCTATAATAACAGCACAGTTTATGAGGCAGTAAAAAGTTTACATATACATGGTTTGCAAAAATAGTCAAGGAGCCCTCAAACTCATTTCCTCTAGTGGGCTCAAGATAACCTTATAGCATTCCCTATGAAAGTGCATCAAAGCAATATGGCCATTAGTATTAACTGACGCTCTTTTCTTTTTCTTGTTCACTTTGGACAATCACTTTTTGTTAGACAGATCCCCTTAAAAAAAATTGACCACAGGTGGTCCTGCTGCTGGGAACTCCAGCGATCGGCTGAACCCAGCTGCAAGTGTTTAATTCCCCTACAGTGCCACCACAGGTAAAGTAAGGCATTACAGGAAGCCAATTATAATCTGTTGGCTGGTTATATAATGCATGCCATGAACGTCGAACATCCTACTACACGATCAAGTCACATTATTAAGACCATTTCCTATTTTTATCATTGGCAGCACCTAGTTCATGAGGGAAGTCATGTGTGCTGAGCTGGCTTGGTGGGCATATAAGGTGTGCAGTAGGCTGTCTGCACACATATCTGTAATTTCTCTCATGGGTAAAAGGGGCGATTCATGAGAGTTGCAGAAAGAGATGATTATTGGCTTTTGGGCCAAAGGTTGCAGTAAACTGCGCCGTTTGTGAACTGTTCCCGTGCTGCAGTAGTGAAAGTGTGTCTAAATGGCACTATTGTGAATAAGCGACGTGGAAACTGTGGAGCACCACGAGCCATTGAGCTGAGAGGTGAATGTCAGCTATGAAGGTGCACAAGGGCAGACCGACACAATACAGTGGAGCAGCTCCCCACCAAAGTGAACCAGGGGGCAACCAGACGTCTAATACAACAGTTCAGAGAACCCTACTGTGTATGGGGCTCCAAATATGAAAGATGGTCATTGCACCTCTGCTAAAAAAGTTTCAACAGCAGAAAAGACTTCAATTTTCATGGCAGTATTGGAATTGGAGCTCCGCTGATTTGGCAAAGGGTTGTCTTCTCCGATGATTCACGTTTCTACTTCATTAAACAGATGGACGTTGACATGATACATCAGAGAACTCACAAGCTGGCGGTGGCAGCGTTATGGTCTAGGGAATGTTTTTGTGGCATTCTCTGGGCCCACTCATCCATGTGGAAGGCACTCTACCGCTTTGGGTATTAATCCATCCTTGCGGATCACGTACACCCACACATGCTAGGACAGATGGGATCTTCCAGAAAGACAATGCAACATGTCACACGACTAGAAATGTCCAGGTCAGTATTGGTTGGAAGAGCATGACCAAGACTTCCAAGTACTACCCTAGCCTCCTAATTCCCCAGACTTGAACCCAATTGAGCATCTATGGGACCACCTCGATCTTCGTGTTCACTCTGTGGATCCTCCCTCCACACACCCTCCAGCAGCTGTGGGATGTACTGCAGTCAGCATGGCTCCACATACCTGTGACAACCTACCAGGACCTTATTGAGTTACTCCCAGGCCGTCTAGCTGCTGTCCGCGCTGCGCACGTTAGTTACCCTGGTCATAATAATGTGACTCCTACTTTTTCTCTGTATCAGAATTTGAAAGTACTAATTTGAATTGAATCTTTGAATTGAATCCTAATTTTCTCCATTGAAGCACTAATTACATACCAATCGCTCTCCCAGCGAAGACAACATGCATTTTCTACATGATCGCCATCATATACTGGATGTTGTCATGTTTCATCATAGTCTCTGATTTGCCCTAATGTATATATATGTAATTTAATTATATCGTTTTACATACATTAATAATATTAATAATATATCTGAATGCAAGGCCCTGAGTTTCTAGCAACCGTGGTAAGAGTAAGAAAACGAAAGGCGACAAGTGTCATCATGAAGGGGGGGTAGGGGTAAGTGAACGGCATGATGCTGACAGCATAGCACGGCTCGTTGTGTAGGGGGTCACATACTTAGCTGCTTGAGTGACAGGGTGCTCCTAGGGACCATCTCACCAGCAGGCAGAATCATGTGCTTGCTGCTGCTCCCCTGCCTTGTTCATGCAGCCTAAATATTGTCTCAGACATGGAAGTATTAATCTGGATATGCAGAGCAAGACGCGCTGTGGGGAGATGTTTAATTGCCTCCCAGCAGAGCGCCGGCTGCTTCAATTGCTTGTTTTTTCCCCTCTCAAATCAGTGTCATTTTCACATCCCATAAATGCCTTCTGGTAGTTTAAATACAAAACTACATTGGACCTTTTTTTTCCCCGTTTCCCATAGTAATTACCAGAGAAGGTCATATTGTCCTAGTTTTGTAAAAAAATGATAATTTTGTTGATAGCCCGGGGTCCAAAATCCACAAGCAGCTCCGCAGATTTTTTTTGTAAGACATTTTAGCTCATTTTCACCCGCAGAGATATACATGATGCAATGTTTTTTTTTTTGACAACTGCGCACATGAAGGTGTCGTGTGATTTTAGGATTGATTCGGAATCTGGAAATTGTTGCGAAAAGGAAAAATTTATATTAAGTGAAATCCCATGATGAACATAGAAATCTTCTTACAGGAGCAGAACGTGCATAGAAAGGCTCAATATGTACTGCTTACCGGAGAGTTGCATGAAGGAAGCAAAATTCTGAAGAGATTCTGTATACAGTTCAGTGACATGGTCATATGATGCGGCAGCGTATGCTAATCAAAGGGACATACGGACAAACACCATGGAGGGTCATCTTTCCTCCATGACACCTTGCATAGATGGATGTGTAAGCCAGGAAATTAAGGGGTCACTATCAACAAGGAGAATCCTGCCCTTCACTGCCTGCTTATGACAGGCATCAAGGAAGCAAAAGTCATCGGAGAAAGTGGTCTCAAATCCAGAGGCTGGTGGCCAGTGCTGACCGGTGGCCTGTCATTTGAGGCTGCAGTGGGCTTTCTGGGAGCGAATTTACTGTGGGCAACTGCTCTACTTTTCTCTTGTAATAGTGGACAGCATGGTGGCCCAGTGGTTATGACTTTGCCTTGTAGCACTTAGATCCTGGGTTTGAATTCAACCAAGGGAAACCTCTGTATGGAGTTTGTATGTTCTCCCCATGTTTGTGTGGGTTGCCTTACTCCAAAAACATACTGATAGACAAATTGGCCCTAGTGTGTATGACAAGGGGCCCCACAGAGTGTTATAGCTTAGGGGATGCATGGTAACAGTCCCTGGTGATTGATTATTAAGTAAAAGTGGTCATTTGTGCCATGCTTTTCTCTTTTCTCCCTATATGTTCTCTCTCCCCCCAACCTACTTTTGTTTTATAGGTGTTAATGGATATTTCCTGATGGGGGCCATTCATGGGTCAGCTGTATGGAAGTATCATCAAGTTCTAAAATCTTCCTGCATCGCCACGCTGTTTCTATGTGTTGGCAGATTGGTAGGCTACTACAGTGGCGGAAAGAGCTCTTCATGGCTATTGGATTGAGGACGACGGCAATGGTGGGAAGGATCTCCTTTATATGTGCACCACATAGGGGTTGGCATGTAATTCTTTGAGGAGCTACTAAACCGGGCCCCTGCCCACCCTCCCTTGATTTTAGCTTCTTTGCAATGTATATTTGTTGGGGTGTTGGGCTTGGTGAACTTGGTCCATGAAGTTTAAAACAATTGGTTGGTTTTAATATTGTTTTAATAATTATTAAATTAATATATTGATTGGTAATTTGTATTAGTTATTTAGTGTTACCCTAAATAAACATCCAATCTACTGTCCAGGTATTATTTCTTAAGGATGAAATGGGACTTGTGTTACTATGAGTTTGAGTAATTAGGCTAGAAGCTATACTGTGGACAGTGAGTAATAATGATCTCTGTTTCAATATATCATGTTCTTTGTTGTCCGTTAAAGGTGTTTCCAAAACTTACCTTCAATTACATTTATATTCCCCTGTAACAATTTTTTAATGCATTTGTTTTAACTTTACTCTTATGGTGGGTTTACATAGCCCGGGGAGCAGCCGATTATCGGGAATAAATCGTTCCTTCTCGATAATCGGCTGCTTGATAGTGGAGTATAAGGACGAGGGATCGCTGTTGCAATCGCTCGTCATCATACAACTGCATTGTTTCTGGGCAGTAGAGTGCTGGCCCTGATACTCAGGGTTTCCAATTGTCCGTTAAAATAGGCAACTTTTTCCTGTGTCCATAAAAAAAAGAATTATTATGTGTCCATGATTTTTTTTGACGCTGGTGATACTTTATAGATTATTTGGTGGTTATCATCATTATATTACAGCTCACAGTAAATACTGGTAATGAGTTCTTATCAGTACATTGAGCTATAGACATGTATTACTTATAATCGTTATCATTCATTATGGTTTTCCAATTTGTCCGTAAAAAATGTTGGCAGTCCGTGACTTTGGGATAAGTTGTCAAGAATAAAGAAAATTTCTGGTTGGCAACCCTGCTGATAATCTGCCCGACAATCGGAGCATGTTCTCAGCAGTTCACTATTCACTATTCACTATTCTCAGCAGTAGTCAAGTTACCGCACTACTCAGTTCCTCATTACTTCCTGTGAGATCCCGCAAACAAAGATCCATGAGCATTTGCGGCTCTGTATATGTAACATCACCCTCAGACAGTAAGGGAAAGTGGACCATCCTAGCCAGGACTTCAAGAGGCAGTGGCTTGATCTTCCGGATGCTCAAGCCTATCGGATTCTTTCTACAAAGAGCATGAACAGTAAAGCATTCTGATTTAGGAGGTGAGGGAGGTTAGTTACTTTATTTACCTCAGTGTAGGGAAGGTATTGTGGTAGGACAAGGGACATTTGGAGCAGCAACGTGGGGTGGAGAGAAAAGGTGTAGGGGGAGGAATAAAGATGGAAGAAAAGCAGTATGAGAATTGTTGACGTAGCGGCTCTGGAATGAAGTGGAAGTGGAGGTGGTAAATTAATAGGAGAAGATGCTGCAGAGGCAGATAAACAGGACAATGTGTAAAAAAACACAAAATTATCAGTCTATATACCATAGAGGAAGGGATTATCATTAGATTTGTGGAGGACCTAGGTGTCGGAAAACCCTCTTTAAAGAGTATGTTCATATTTGAGCATTATTTTGCCGTTAAAAATCGTTAATTTCTAACGATAATTTGTTTTCCCTTAGTCCTAACAGCAGCACAGATGGGGTTAACTGCCCCGTGTGGACTGGTAGGACCGGCGGAATTTTTAATGAGCCCAAGAACCAATAAGCAATCTTCAGCTCCCTGAAAGGGAGGAGATCCCCCCCCCAGCCCACCGTGCCTTTAACAAGCATAATGTACCTAGGGTGGGAAATTTGTGTGCTGCTGTTAGGACTAAGGGAAAACAAATTATCGTTAGAAATTAACGATTCCCTTACGTTCTACCAGCAGCACAGATGGGGAGATAGCAAGAAGAATCCCCTAGGGAGGGTCCTCATGCCTGGCAGAACTAAGAACTGTCTGCCTGAAGGCCGAAAACTCTGCCACCCTAGCATCTATCCTATAATGGGAGATGAAGGTTGACTCAGAGCTTCAGGAAGCTGCCTTACAGATCAACTCTAAGGGGAGAAGACTTCTCTCCGCAACAGAGGGGGAGACAGCCCTAGTAGAATGGGCTCTCACAAACTCCGGAGGATCTAAAGATTGGGAGACGAAAGCCTCCCTAATGGCTTCCTTGATGCAGCGACTAATGGTAGCTTTAGACGCTTTACAGCCTTTAGACTTACCGGCAAACAAGATGAGGAGATTCTCATCTATCCTGAACTCTCTGGATCTATCCACATAGACCTGGAGGCACCTCGAAAGATCCAGCGGATGTCTGGCTGGAGTATCAGAGGAGGAGGCTGAAAACAAAACTGGTAAAGAGATTACCTGGTTAATATTTTGGAAGGTTGGAACCTTAGGTCTGAAGTAAGGTAAAAACTTCAGGAGTACTCTGTCCTGCAAGAAGATGATGTAAGGATGAATTGCAGAAAAAGCCTGTAGTTCAGAGATCCTCTTGGCTGAAGCCACAGCCAGAAGAAAAACCACCTTTAAGGTTAAAAATCTTAATTCTACCTCCTCCAATGGCTCAAAGGGGGGAGATGCTAACCCCTTGAGCACTACTGAAAGATCCCACTGGGGAATAGGTTTCAGTATAGTAGGCTTTAGTCTTTCAGCTCCCTTCAGGAAGCGTTTGATGAGTGGGTCCCGAGAATGCGGCCTGTTAAGGCAGGCCGAGATGGCACATATCTGAACTCTCAAGGTAGCTGGAGAGAGACCTTTATCAAGTCCATCTTGAAGAAATTGTAAAATCGCAGGAAGGGGCGGATCTGCAGACGCCACCTGTTTGGAATCGCACCATGACATGAAGATTCTCATGATTCTGGAGTAGGCCTTCTTCGTAGACTCTGCTCTGGAATGCGACAAAGTTCTCAGGACCGACTCGGAGAGCCCTTCTATGTTGGGAAGGGACTGATCAACCTCCAGGCTGTCAGGTTGAACCTGTGCAGATCTGGGCAGAGGTGAGTGTCCCACGACACCAGGGTCTGCTCCGGGGGGAGTCTCCAGTATTGTCCCCGACTCATCTGAATGAGCTGGGTAAACCAGGATCTCCTGGGCCAGAACGGTATGATGGCTATTACCGAGGCCTGATCCTGACGGATTTTCGTTAATACCCTCGGTATCATGGAAAACGGAGGGAAGATGTAAGCCAGCCTGAACCTCCACGGTATCGACAGAGCATCTATCGCCAGGGGGTTGTCTTCCCTGTACAGGGAACAGAACCTCAGCACCTTGGCGTTGAACCTGGTCGCCATGAGATCCACCTCTGGCATACCCCATCTGTGAACTAACTGCCTGAAGATCTCCGGATGCAGAGACTACTCCATGGTCGGTAATCCTCGACTTAAGCGGTCCGCGATCATATTGAGGGAGCCTCGAATATGAGTGGCAGACAGATGGGAAAAGTTCATCTCTGCCCACCGAAGAATTACCCCGATCTCAGACAGAAGGGGCAATGATCTTGTGCCTCCCTGCTTGTTTATGTAGAGAACCGCAGTCATATTGTCTGACTGGACTTTCACTGCTTTGCCCCGGATCAGAGGGGCGAAGTGAAGGAGGGCTAGCCGGATAGCTCGCATCTCGCGAAGATTGGAAGAGAGACGCCGCTCCAGAGGAGACCAAGATCCCTGCACTGGGGATCCGTCCAGGTGAGCGCCCCAGCCTACAAGGGACGCGTCTGTAGTCAATATGAGCCAAACTGGTTGGGTCATACACTTCCCTGCTGGCAGATGGAACCACCATCTAAGGGGAATTCCGGGTTTGACTGGACAGGGAGCACAGGGAATCTAGCCCCGCAGGGCTGCCGTTCCATAAATCTAAGACCTTCGACTGAAGAGGACGGAGGTGCCATAGCGCCCAAGGGACTGCGTCCGCAGCCGCTGACATGAGCCCCAGCATCTTCATGAGAGTTCGGATGGTGACTCGACGAGGGACGTAAAGGACCCTTGCCAGGTCCTGAATCCGCGCTCTCCTTTCTAGAGTCAACTGGAGGGACACCTCCACAGAGTCGACCACAAATCCTAAATAATGGATTGAAGTCGATGGGCTCACATTCGACTTCTGCCAGTTGATAATCCAGCCCAGGAAGAGGAGAAAGGAGATTGCGATCTGAAGATGGTGGGTAAGGATCGGAACTGAAGAGGCTATGAAAAGCCAATCGTCCAGATAAGGAACAATAGTCAGTCCTTGAAGTCTCAAAGCTGCCACTACCGACACCACCACCTTGGTGAAGATAAGAGGGGCAGAAGAGATTCCGAAGGGGAAAGCGGCAAACTGAAAATGCCTGCGAACCCCTGAAATCTGGACCGCGATCCTGAGAAACTTCCGGGAGGCGGGATGGATCGGGATGTGGAGGTAAGCATCCTTGAGGTCCAGAGTAGCCATGACGTCCCCCGGGTTGAGGATATGGCTGACTGACCTTATGGTTTCCATTCGAAACCTGGTTTTCCTTACAAATCGATTGAGAAATCTCAAGTCGATGATCATTCGGAGATCTCCCGTCTTCTTGGGAACCAGGAATACTGGAGAATAGATCCCTAGGCCTCTCTCCCTTGCCGGTACCTCCTCCAGAGCTCCCTTGGAGATATAGTCCTGTATGTAGGACTCTAGAATTTTCTGTTTGGCAAACCCGAAACTTCGCGTAGCGGTGAATCTTTCTGGGGGGAGAGAGATAAGATCTACCTGGTAACCGGCTGAAACTATCCCCTGAACCCAGGGGTCTGCAATCTGTTGGGCCCAAAGATGTTTGAAGTGGGATAGACGGCCCCCCACGGGAATCTGGGGGAGGGGTATGGGAAAATCTAGTGGAGTCACGGCAGGGGCAGGAGGATTTAACCAAGAGCCTCTGGGAGGCCCATAGTCAGGAGGGTTTTGCCTCCCTGGTGGGTTTGCGGGGGCGTCTCGAGGGTCTACGAGACGGCCCCCCCCAATCTCTACGCCTAGCCTGCTGCCCTGACCGTCCTCCCCGATCCTGTCTGGTGCGTCCCCGAAAGGGCTGCTGGGGAAGACTCTTCCCTTTTTTGTCGGAGAGTCCCTCCATAATCTTATCTAGCTCGGACCCAAACAGCCTGTCCGGCTCGAAGGGGAGCCCGCATAAATTAAATTTGGACGCGTTGTCCGCATTCCAAGGTTTCATAGTGGTCTACGGGCTGCTGAAACCAGGGCCATTGTTTTAGCTGCCAGCTTTAACTGCATCTGAGCGGAATCGCACAGAAAATCCATGGCCAGGTTGACTGATTTGAACGCGGTCAAGATATCATCCCGGGAAACGCTCTGGTCAACGTCTGTCTGAATTTGGTTCAGCCTGGAGCGTAGGAAGGAGGCAACTTCAGTGGCCGCAATGGATGTTGAGGAGGAGGCAGCGGCCGCCGCGTAAACCCTTCTTAGGGTGCACTCTGCCCTCCGATCCAGAGGGTCCTGCAGACTAGACCCATCGTCTGCAGGGACCAGAGTGCGCCTGGACAACTTGGCTATCGCCATGTCCACCTTAGGAATGGAACCCCACGATTCCATCAAGGGTTTGGCCATCGGGTACATAAGTTTAAATTTCCTGGTGAGGACTGGACCTTTCTCAGGCTTTCTCCACTCTGTGCGCATCACAGAGAGAAGGGTCTCATCCGCCCTAAAGACACGCTGTGTCCGACCGGCGGGATCGGAGGACTCCCCCATGTCAACATCATGGTCCCCCGACCTGATGGACTTCAACAACTTCTGTGTCTTCTCTGGTGGGAAAAAACAAGAAGTTAGTTCTTCTTCTTCAGAGGATGACCCCACCGAACAGGGGGTGGGTCTCTCGACTGGCGCAGCCACTTCCATAGGAGCCTGGGAGGATCCTGGTAGCCTCTCGTTAAGTAGGCGCACAACTCCCTTTATGGAATCGTCCACATAGGTCTTGGTCCACTGGAACATCTCCTCATGGTTGTTTGTGTGCGACAACTTTCACACCTGGAATAAGGGCAGTTGTCGTCCAAGGGTGTGTTACAGTCGTAACAGGCCAAGTGCTTTCTCTTGGCCCCAGACTTCCGCTGTTGATCCGAATCCCTAGGGGAAGCCATCACTGTAACAGAAAAAAACAGGTCATAAAACCAACAAAGAAACACAGAGAGGTGCAAATAGACCAGGTGGACGCCCACCAGCACTTGAAGAAAAAAAAGCTGGAAAAAATACACAATCGCAAATGAGAATATGCCAAGCGCAGGGGACTCTGGAGCTAGCTTGTCAAAGCAACGCAACCAGAGACTGAATGACAGGCTCTGGGACATTTAAGAAGGGGAAGCTCCGCCCCTGGGTGGGATTCCCACAAAGACCAAGCCCAGAACTCTGACACTCTAATGGAGCCTAATAAAGGCTCGAAAACCTTCCCCCCACTCTTCTTAACAATCCTTAAAAAATCACCGCCGCCAGGAACGAGGAACCGGAAGTGACGTTGCGCACATGCGCGTCACTTCCGGAAGATGGCGGCGCCCAGGGCGCCGATACGAGCGCGGCTCTGGAACAGAAGGGGCACCGCTGCACCTCCGAAAAACAGCGTCGGAGGAAGAGGGGGGAGGGAACCACCTCCCCCCAAGGTACAACAGTACAATCTAGCGCAATAAGCTAGAAAAAAAAAGGCAAAAAAAGGCAAAGAAAAAGGCCAATCTCTTGTTAGAAAAAACAAGAGAGCTCCCTTCCATGCACACTTCAGCTCCCCAAAAGGGAGCCTCATCGCCAGTCCACCTGTCCCAAGGAGAGAAAAAAACACGGTGGGCTGGGGGGCAATCTCCTCCCTTTCAGGGAGCTGAAGATCGCTTATTGGTTCTTGGGCTCATTAAAAATTCCGCCGGTCCTACCAGTCCACAGGGGGCAGTTAACCCCATCTGTGCTGCTGGTAGGACGTAAGGGAATATTGGATTACTTATCTTGCAAGGGCCTTTAGTTGCATCCTGTATGGTCCACAGCTAGAGGTGAAAAATTTGAATATTGTGCAAAGTTCATTTATTTCAGTAATGTAACTTAAAAGGTGAAACTAATATATGAGATAGACTCGTTACATGCAAAGCGAGATATTTCAAGCTTTTATTTGTTATAATTTGGATGATTATGGCTTATAGCTTATGAAATCCCAAAATCAAAATTTTGAGGTCCCCGTTGCTCAGGGGGTATGGATTAATTAGCTGACTAGAGTGTGACACTTTGAGCCTAGAATATTTAACCTTTTCACAAAACTCTAATTTTAAGCTGCATTAATGCAATTCCTTTTAATTTACATTACTGAAATAAATGGACTTTTGCACAATATTCTAATTTCTCGAGTTTCATCTGTACATTCAAAATTCAACTAATTGTTACTGGAAACAGTTGACAAGGAAAATTAGAAACTGGTTGGTGGGATGAAGCAGATGATAAATATCAGTTGGTCCAATATAGAACCTTCCAATCTCTTCCAACCCAAGATTTACTCTCAAATATGACGTGTGTGTACCACACTGGGTATGAAAGACAAGTTTACATGGCTCTTACCCAAATTCTGTCAGTGATATTGTTACCTAGTGTGAACCTTCAGTAATAGTATGGTAACCCGGTGCCATTAGAGCACAATTTTAGAGCTGCCATAAGCCGAGCAGCCACATGCAGAGAGCCAGAGGGCTCCAGACCCACTGGTTGGAGAGCAGTGGTGTAGAACATCCATAAAGTCAAGGTCCTCATTGGGTTATAGGTATTGAAGGGGTTGTCCAGGTTCAGAGCTGAACCCGGACATACCTCCATTTTCCCTCCGGCAGCCCCCCTGACTTGAGTATCGGAGCAGTTCATGCTCCGATGCTCTCCTTTGCCCTGCGCTTAATAGCTATTATTTTCTTGATTGTGAAAATCGCCAATGTAATACTTGCGTAAAGCGAGCGCAATACAGGCGTGGGTCACTTTTGCTACATTTTCCAAGCTGCTAGAAGTTTCCTGAGACTGGAGAAAATGGTTGGCACGGCAGAACATTAAAAATGGCTTTATATGCAGATAGAGTGCTCCAATATATTCGCGATTGCGCTAATCGGCAATTAATGATGTGCATATTTTGGCGCAATACGTGAAGCTTCACATTTTAGCAGGTCTGACTACATATTACTGATTGGTGCACTAAGTATTGTTGTAATATCACAGCACTATGTCTGTAGCCTGTATGTATGGACAGCAGAACCTATCAGCTACACTATATCACTATCTAACCTACACTGACTATCTCCCACTAACTATCTGTATTATATATATATATAAGCTAACTAAACTATCTAATGTAATGAGTGGAAAGCACAGAGCACAGCAATGATACTATTCTCTCTCTCTCAGAACTGTAGAAAATGGCTGCTGGGGGGGTTCTTATATAGTAAGGGGTCGGCAACTTTCCTATTGATTGCTAGGGATGTTGCTAAGCTCAGACAAAGACATTGCAGCCTTCTCATTGGCCCACAAGCAAGAAGCAGGGAGGGATCATGTGTTCAGATGAAAAAAAATCTAGAATATTCGAAAATACGAATATACATCACTATATTCTAAATATTCGCAAATTCTTGATTTGCTATTCGAATATTTACACCCAAAACTACAAAACAGCTTTGCTTAGTAAAGCAGAAAGGAAGAAGTGCGCAATACTTAACCTACACCCAGTCAGAAGGCTTCATAGGCAATGTCATTGTGGAGGAATACAACTTGGCTGGTTAACTATTATGGGGACTCTCTCTGGTAGACAGGATTAGCGGACGCAGTATAGAGGCAACAACAAGTTCTTTGGATCCAACAGTTCAGTGTTTTATTCACACTTTAGGCAAGTGACAAAACAAGCAGTCATAATCAAACAATTCACACCATGCATCAATTCTGCCTCAAAGAGTCCTTGCTGATAGCAGCACCAACCTGTTTTCACACCAAACAGGTAGCAAGACTTCATCTGGACACAAGGCTCCCAGATCCCAACACAGAAACATGGCTTCTGAGCCCAGCTGCCTATTTAAGGACAGCCAGGTGCTGCCAAAACCCTGACCGGCATTTAAAATCTGGTCCGGTATTTGACCTCACCTGGCTGTAAATCCGCTAAGCAGCACATACTGGGAGGAAAATACCTGTTTTCCCAGACCAAACCTCTCACTGTGTCCCACTATCTAGAACAACGGAGCAGACAGATGAGTTATGTAATGTTCCTCTATATAGCCTCAACTAAAAACCACCAGTCTGTGATCTTAGAGAAAGCCAAGTCTCCTTGTACAGGAATAAAATAATGGAGTGGTGCATGTTTCCTCAGTGGTTGTCTGTGGAACGTTAAAATGCCAGGGTATATGGAAATGGGATATTAATGTTGAATTCAATACTATTACCATACCCTTTGCCAAACCAAATTTACAATGGCAATGAAGCTGCGCTCCTGGCAACATTTGCATAAAAGAACAGGAAATGAGCGCGGAAGACTAAAATCCAATTGAAATTGTGTGCTAGTTCATTACAAGGTTAGTTACGTTTGGAGCATCCATCAGCCATTCCACTAACTAGGACTGCTCGTTATACTTATGTTCAAACAGGTCTCCGGGTATACAGATGTAGCAGAACTGGGACTGTGATTGCCTACAGTTCATTTGTAATTGGCCACAATTGTTGCATGTGTGTGATAACTACAACTACTAAGACGTCTCCTGAGATATCGGCCTCCTCTGCCATTAGAGAGGATTTCCTATCCTTAGGAATTGTCATCAATAACAGACTTTGATAGATGGCATCTTCTGATAGGGTCTGCATTATCTAATGTACAGTTTAAATGGTACCTGCTGATAGGGTCTGCATTATCTAATGTATATATGGTACCTGCTGATAGGGTCTGCGTTATCTAATGTATATATGGTACCTGCTGATAGGGTCTGCGTTATCTAATGTATATATGGTACCTGCTGATAGGGTCTGCATTATCTAATGTATATATGGTACCTGCTGATAGGGTCTGCGTTATCTAATGTATATATGGTACCTGCTGATAGGGTCTGCGTTATCTAATGTATATATGGTACCTGCTGATAGGGTCTGCATTATCTAATGTATATATGGTACCTGCTGATAGGGTCTGCGTTATCTAATGTATATATGGTACCTGCTGATAGGGTCTGCGTTATCTAATGTATATATGGTACCTGCTGATAGGGTCTGCATTATCTAATGTATATATGGTACCTGCTGATAGGGTCTGCGTTATCTAATGTATATATGGTACCTGCTGATAGGGTCTGCGTTATCTAATGTATATATGGTACCTGCTGATAGGGTCTGCATTATCTAATGTCTATATGGTACCTGCTGATAGGGTCTGCATTATCTAATGTATATATGGTACCTGCTGAGAGGGTCTGCATTATATAATGTCTATATGGTACCTGCTGATAGGGTCTGCATTATCTAATGTATATATGGTACCTGCTGATAGGGTCTGCATTATATAATGTATATATGGTACCTGCTGATAGGGTCTGCAATCGCACACTGCAACCAGCACTCTGCCCTGCCTTTATGCTGGATGTTGAATAAGGCATTGGTGTACATTTTGGCCAAAGCGTAATAAGCCACTCACCACGTCAAGGTCGCCTTCATGAGTGGTCCCTAACACTAGTTCCTACCTGTTATGGGCCATGACAGCCACACAAAGTCCAGGGAGTGTAGGTACAGCATGCACGCCAAGCACACTCTGCTTTTAACCCCGTCCGGTGCCATTACAGCTTTCATCGGATCCAGGGATGCAAGTACCAACATGCATGCTGAGCCCACTATATACTTCTCCTGGAGCCAAATGGCTACTGGTAGGTGCTATATAAGCAGACTCAGTTTTATACTGACTTTAAAACTAGCCTCCAGGGCATACTAACTGGTCAGGTGTGCATGACTGCTTGGAGATCGCCACGCCTCCAATATATACTACAAAGAAAAAATATGGGGGATTCAGCCCGCACAACCCCTAGCAGGTGCAGATTGCTATGGCGAAATACAGATACAAACAAAAAAACACAAAATGCAATCGCACACTGCAACCAGTACTCTGCCCTGCCTTTATGCTGGATGTTGAATAAGGCATTGGTGTACATTTTGGCCAAAGCGTAATAAGCCACTCACCACGTCAAGGTCGCCTCCATGAGTGGTCCCTAACACTAGTTCCTACCTGTTATGGGCCATGACAGCAACACAAAGTTAGTTAGTGTGCCCTGGAGGCTGGTTTTAAACTCAGTATAAAACTGAGTCTGCTTATATCGCACCTACCAGTAGCCATTTGGCTCCAGGAGAAGTATATAGTGGGCTCAGCATGCATGTTGGTACTTGCATCCCTGGATCCGATGAAAGCTGTAATGGCACCGGACGGGGTTAAAAGCAGAGTGTGCTTGGCGTGCATGCTGTACCTACACTCCCTGGACTTTGTGTGGCTGTCATGGCCCATAACAGGTAGGAACTAGTGTTAGGGACCACTCATGAAGGCGACCTTGACGTGGTGAGTGGCTTATTACGCTTTGGCCAAAATGTACACCAATGCCTTATTCAACATCCAGCATAAAGGCAGGGCAGAGTGCTGGTTGCAGAGTGCGATTGCATTTGTGTTTTTGCGTTTGTATCTGTATTTCGCCATAGCAATCTGCACCTGCATAGGGTTGTGCGGGCTGAATCCCCCATATTTTTTTTTTGTAGTATATATTGGAGGCGTGGCGATCTCCAAGCAGTCATGCACACCTGACCAGTTAGTCTGCCCTGGAGGCTGGTTTTAAAGTCAGTATAAAACTGAGTCTGCTTACAGTATATAGCACCTACCAGTAGCCATTTGGCTCCAGGAGAAGTATAGTGGGCTCAGCATGCATGTTGGTACTTGCATCCCTGGATCTGATGAAAGCTGTAATGGCACCGGACGGGGTTAAAAGCAGAGTGTGCTTGGCGTGCATGCTGTACCTGCGCTCCCTGGACTTTGTGTGGCTGTCATGGCCCATAACAGGTAGGAACTAGTGTTAGGGACCACTCATGAAGGCGACCTTGACGTGGTGAGTGGCTTATTACGCTTTGGCCAAAATGTACACCAATGCCTTATTCAACATCCAGCATAAAGGCAGGGCAGAGTGCTAGTTGCAGTGTGCGATTGCATTTGTGTTTTTGCGTTTGTATCTGTATTTCGCCATAGCAATCTGCACCTGCATAGGGTTGTGCGGGCTGAATCCCCCATAATGTATATATGGTACCTGCTGATAGGGTCTGCATTATCTAATACTTACTAATAAATACTTATGTCACATTACAATCTCTTGATCAGTAATGAATGTTGTGTGACTCCATGCTGTCTCCTGAGATCCCCAAGACTGTCAGGAAGCAGGGGGTGTTATCCCTACTCGGGGACCGCGGTCATGGCGCAGGGCACGGGTTCCCCTTCAGCTCGGTAGAACACCTGGTGCCCGAGGTGCGGGTGTGCGGCGTGTGCGCATGTGCAGTACGCAGGCTGCGCGCGCATTCCCTGGTGCATAGTGTTCCTGCTTTATCCGGCTGTCAGGTGTGAGCCTTGCTGAGGTTCCCAGTACACACCTTCCACCTTCCTCGCCTGCCATTGGTTCCCGGGAAGGAAGGCCTCCTTGTTGCCTTGGGCACCAGGGGGTGGTTCCTACCTTCCCTGGCTATAAAGACCTGGCCTGAGCTCTGGCTCATTGCTGAGTTATTCCACCTTATGGTGAACACCTAGCCTTCCTGCAGATCCTCCTATTTGCCTGTTGTTTCTTTGTATCCTTCCCGGTTACTGACCCTTGGACTGTCTTCCGCCTTGAACCTTCACTGCCTGCCTCGACCCAGATTGGACATTGACTACCCCTCTTGGATTATCCCTAAACGTGTACCGCGTTTCTGGGCTGTCAGCTGCTTACTGCCAGTGGGTTCCTCACCCCACTACTGGCTCCCTGGGACGTTTGACAAAGACACACACACACACTGATATCAGGTTAATGTCCACAATGTGACCTAGGATGACAGCAGACAGTGTCAGCCAGTCCATAAGTGCCATTATCTTCAGGCTGCAAACAAAACCTGAACTTGTGAATCTTGTCCACCTGTCCAGACACAAGTGTGTTATATCCTAATGTCTTTTCTTTGGCCTGGGTACCAGGACTGTCTAACATACTATATTTGTGACTTTTTGGTGAATTTTATGCTGCCCTCCCCAAGTCAAAGAAAAGGGGGTGTTGCGAGGACGGAGTGAGGACGTGCAAGGACTGGACCATCATCATTATTTATGCCAGAAACTGGAGTAAATAATGACTGATGAAATCTACTGCAGCCTGGAGCTGGAGGAAGCCTTGTCATATATTACATGCCTCCTCCTGCAGGGCAGGCATTATTAAGGCTGGTGCTTCACACGCCGGCCTTGATAAATCAGGGCCTTATTTTTAATGGGAAACAATTGTGCAAATTACTGTAGCTCATACCAGCCAAACCAGAGACACCCATCTGTAAACAGCACTGTTTTGGGGTTCTTGCCCCTCATCAGTACCGAGCAGGATACTGGCTGGCTGGGTGAGCGGCCTTAGATACAGTTTTCCATTGAAGAGACATATTAGTGAATCTCATCCAGCCAGTATCCTGCCCTGTGCTGATGAGGGTCAAGAACCCTGAAACAGTGCTGTCTACAGATGGGTGTCTATGGCTTGACTCCTATGACCTAATGTACTCAATAGAGATAAAGCAACTGAACACAAATAGTGCTACAGCTGTCTAATGGAGTGCTACTATATTTAGCCATAGACATGTATCTCCAGCTCTCCCAGTTCAAACATGAACATGCATGATGGGCTTTATGAGGAGAAGTGAATTGGAGCAGCGTAAAGAACTTCTGCCACCAGATTTTACAATACAAGCTGCATACATTATTAGATCTATGAGACATGACAAGGCTGATGTCCGGATAGGTGACAATAGGTCTTCAGTATGTGATCAGTGGGGCTCTGACCTCCAGTAAGCGCAGCAGCCTCCTCCCAGCTCACCAAGCACAGCACTGTCCATTGGATAGCAGCTGTGCTTGGAATCACTACTCAGGCTAATTCACTTGAACCGGGCTATGCTGCACACAGGTCATGTGACCGATGAACGCGATGTCATTGGCCTACAAAGAAGCTGTGATCAGGGGCGTAGCTATAGGGGAAGCAGCTGCTTTGGGGCCCTGACCCAGAAGGGGCCCATCCAGGAGGAGCAGGACTAAAAGATTTTGTCAGGGCTTCCTCAACAGTAATACACAATGAAATGATATACAGTGACAGTATAGACAGTGTAGAAAACGGATGGAACAGCTGCCGGGCCTGGTCTGAGAGAGCGATCTTTACTAGCCACAGGAATGGGGGCGGCATGAAAGGAACTGGGGGAGGGGGGCCCCATTCAAAAATTTGCTGTGCGGCCCAGTCATTTCTAGCTATGCCACTGGCTGTGATGCTCACTGGAACGCAGTGGCCGCTCCAAACAGCTGATCGGCGGGCGTGCCAGGAGTCGGACTGTACCAATCACATACTGATGACCCAGCCCGAGGTTAGCTCATTAGTATAAAACACTCAGATTATCCCTTTAAAGGGGTTTTCCGAGACTTATTGGATCTGATCAGTGGGGATCCGACACCCGGGACCCCCGCGATCAGCTGTTCGAGAAGGCAACGACACTCGCTGCAGCCCAGCAGCCATCTTGAAGCTTTGCCTAGGCCAGTGATGTCACATTCATCAGTCACATGGCCTAGGCGCAGCTCAGCCCCATTCAAGTGAATGGGGCTGAGAGCAATAAGCACAGCCGCTATCCAATGTATGGCACTGTGAGAAGGCCGCGGCGCCAGGGTTGCCAACCGTCCAGAAATTCGTGGACAGTCCGTAAAAGCAGGCAACTTTTTTTCTGTGTCCGTGAAAAAAAAATAGACGTGTCTGTGATTTTTTTTTGAGGCTGGTGGTACTTGACTAGAGTATTTTGGTGGTAATTTCCAGTATTTTACAGCTCACAGTAAATGCTGGTAATGAGGTCTGGTCTATATAATCTGTGTCAGTCATTATGGTTTTCCAATTTGTCCATAAAAATGTTGGCTGTCTGTGATTTTGGGATCAGTTGTCCAGAAAAAAGAAAAATTCTGGTTGACAACCCTGCGCGGTGCTCACAGGAGAGCCGGTGCCTTCTCAAACAGCTGATCGGCTGATGACCTATTTAGAGGATAGTAAATCAAGGTAAGTAGAAGCAGCACACAGCAGTATCCCAGAGCTATCTAGAGGATGGGTCATTAGTATTTAAATCTCGGACAAAACATTTAAGTCTCACATACCAAAGACCGGGGGTATTGACATTGAATCCTTCTTTTCTCCAACATTTGTCATCAGGACACAGTAAGGATGCCCCCATACATATTAGATCGTCAGCCAACCCCGCAGCAGTCATCAGGTTTACATACAGATGTCCTATGGATTGCATACTTGGCATACATCCAGAGCAGTTTGTGTACACAGTGGGGGTCATTTAAAAAAAAATATTGGCGTTTCACGTGACAGTCTTAGTAAAAAGATGCAACCAATTTATTACGAGGCACAGGGATCTTAATACATTTATTGTATCTGCCGTAAATTATATTAAATATTTATTTGACTGTCGTGGCAACACTCCTTCGGCTAAGGGTACTTTCACACTTGCGGCAGGACGGATCCGACAGGCTGTTCACCATGTCGGATCCGTCCTGCGGCTATTTCGCCGTGCCGCCGGACCGCCGCTCCGTCCCCATTGACTATAATGGGAACGGGGGCGGAGCTCCGGCGCAGCACGGCGGTGCACGGAGAAAGGCCGCCGGACTAAAATTACTGCATGTCAGGCTTTTTAGTCCGGCGGCTTTCTCCGTGCACCGCCGTGCTGCGCCGGAGCTCCGCCCCCGTCCCCATTATAGTCAATGGGGACGGAGCGGCGGTCCGCGGGCACGGCGAAATAGCCGCAGGACGGATCCGACATGGTGAACAGCCTGTCGGATCCGTCCTGCCGCAAGTGTGAAACTAGCCAAGCCTAACCCACTTTTTAAAACCATAGCGCGAGTGGCATAAAACGTAAAAAGCTGCAAAATGATTGCGCAAAATGCCATTTGCTCCAAATTTTTATGGAAAAAAATGGCATAAAGCCTGGAAATGACCTCCAGTATGTATGTAACAGCAGTAAGACCATTAAACTGGATATAGACATTCCTTGCGACTAAAGCTACTTTCGCACTTGCGTTGTTGTTTTCCGGTATTGCGATCCGGCAAAGGATCTGTATACCAGAAAAAAAAAAAAATTCCATTTAGTCCTCGTGCCTTCTGAATGGAAAGAGATCCGTTCAGGATGTCTTCCGTTCCGTCAGCATTCCGTTTTGTGACCGGACACAAAACCGCTGCAAGCTGTGTTTTTGTGTCCGGTCGTAAAAATGGGAAAAAACTGATCACTGAAAACAATGCAAGTCAAAGGTGACGGATCCGTCACCCATTAACTTTTTGTTTTTTTTGCCGTTTTGATTTCACACCACCGCATCCTAACGGAACGGATGCCTCCTGAGGTGCAAAACGGATCTGTTTAATTCCGATATTGAGATCCTCTGCCGGATTTCAATACCGGAATTAACAACGCAAGTGTGAAAGTAGCCTAATTTAAAAAGGATGTTTGTGGGCCTCCAGAGGTTCTCCAACATCTTCCATTGAGGGAAACAAGCATCCTGCAGGAGGTTGGATTTTTATCTGTCCAATCTTTTGTTCCCCTGGAGATAAGCGGCATCAAGTGTCTAGAAGCCGCTTATTCCATCTTTAATGAGGTAGGAGTAGTCAGGGAGGCAGCTATCAGCCAAACAAACTATGGCTTGGTTATTGATGGACAGAACTTGCAGATGAAGATTTCGCTGGAACCTATTTCCGTGATGTCTCCTTTGGTGGGAGCGTTTCCTCTCCTGAACACATCCATAATGTGTGTAGTCAGACATGAGCATACGTCTGGGCAGCCTCACAATGTTATCTCCCTTGGCAGAGCTGCGCATCCTTCTCAGCATCTTCTGTCTGACATTAATCCTATAGTTTGTTTGTCTTTCATGTGAAAATCCTCCAGCTATGTCCGCACCTCCGCTCTTCCGAATCACTGGTAATCCGCATAATGACTGACGTTACCTGAGGACAATCTTCAAGCAATGTTTGCATTAACCATCGACAAGATAATACGTTGGGCTTATCTTCTGTGCGTGGCGGAATATAACGCAGCCAACACGGTAAAAATGTGTCGCTAATGTCTGATTCATTATTGCGCTAAATACAAGTTTGTCCGAAATTTTTATATAAAAATGATGTTCATGTCGAAATGTCGTTAAAATACCTTCTATGATCTGCGGACATGGTATGTTGTCTAACTTGGGAATTTAAAGGGGTATCCGGTAATAGATATTGACGACTTATCCCCAGGATAGATCATCAATATCTGATCGGCGGGGGTCCGATATTCGGGACCAGTGATGGTCAGTTCGCAGTGTTCACCAGCGAACACATGCGGGCTGCCATCTTTAGTAAGGTAGACTCACCCGTCCGGCGATTCACACGTAAAACCTTACCTGTGCCTGTGTCGGGAGCCGGTCTGAAATCAAATGCAGTCACCTGGAGCAGGCAGTTCCGAGAACAGCCCGATGAAGGCCCCCGGCGGCTGTTCTCAGAACTGCCTGCTCCCGGTAACTGCATTTGATCTCAGACCGGCTCCCGGCACAGGCACAGGTAAGTGTTTACCTGTGCATCGCCGGACGGTTGAGTCTACCTTACTAAAGATGGCAGCCCGCATGTGTTCGCTGGCGAACACTGCGAACAGACCATCACTGGTCCCGAATATCGGACCCCCGATGTTAGAAGAGGTTGCTTTCTCAATGAGCGCTGTGGCCTCTTCCTAGACCATGTGACGTCACCGTACATCTGTGTATACAATATATCGATCGGCACAGCGGGAAATAAAGTGGCGGTGCGCGTGTCCCCAGGGCAGGCGTTCCATGTAGATAAAAGGAAAAAACGGACCGGCACTCGCTGTTAGTATATAATCTTGCGATTTATTGTCACATTCCAGTGACGTGTTTCGGCCTTCAATCTGCCAGTTTGATAAAGGCAGATTGTATGCCGAAACGCGTCACTGGAACGTGACAATAAATCACAAGATTATATACTAACAGCGAGTGCCGGTCCGTTTTTCCTTTTGTCACCGTACATTCGTCATGTGGCCTAGTTGTAGCTAAGCCTCATTGAAGTGAATGGGGCTGAGCTGCAATACCAAGCACAGCCACTATACGATGTACGGCGCTGTGCATGGTATTGTGTAACGAGACTCAACTGAGAAATTCCCAGAAACCACTATAAATGAAATTTTTTTGTTATTTTCTTTTAATTATGTCTTTGGCCAACTTAAAGAGTTGCTTCTCCTAACGTGTCTGTTGTATTGCACTAACGATTCTGGATCATTTCCTTTATGACTCTATGTTACCCCATTCCTAATTTATTGTTATCGCTGCTAGAAGTTAATTAATGGATCGGCAAATGGGTGTCACCAGTTGCGGGGGGTGTCCATGCACAGTCGGACACTGTCCAACCAGTGGTGCCAGTATCAGACTAAATTGTAACACATAGATCCATTATAAACTAATAGTAGCTATAACTGAGGAATTGAACGACAGAGCGTTATAAAAGAAAGTGATCCCGAAATGTTATTACATGGTGAATGCCAGTAGTTAATAAAGCAGATGAGAGGTGACAGGGCCTTTTTAGAGGGTTATCCCCATTTTCAACATTTATAGTCACCTCTCTATTCACTTGTATGAGGAAGGAGGCCAGCAGGAATCAGTGACCAGTGTTCATGACCAAGAGTGGATTTGGGGCCCGA
The DNA here is from genome assembly GCF_014858855.1 of Bufo gargarizans. NCBI lineage: Eukaryota > Metazoa > Chordata > Amphibia > Anura > Bufonidae > Bufo > Bufo gargarizans. Next base: position 336,787 of record NW_025334412.1, read on the forward strand.
ACAAACTTATGCCTGAGGTGTCCTAATGTACCGCTAAAGTCTTCCCCATTGAACCACTAAGCCCCACCCCATCGCACCACTAAGCCCCACCCCCCAGGAGCCCGCCAAGCCTCACTCTAAGCTTAGCAGTGGAGCCTGGTCGCCTCTGCTTCTGCTCTACAGCTGGAAAGGCCACCTGCCCCCCTGCGGCCCTTTGGTTGTTTTTTTATCAGGCAACCACTTGTGGCCAGGAGGGGGCGCCCCGATCTGTGGGGTGCACGCATTAGCTTAAAGTCTACCCCTGGTCATGAGGTTCTCCTAATATGTTAGGGTACCAGAAGCAGGACCCATTTCTGGGATATCCAGTGAGTATATCCGTTTGGACAATCTCCCCCAACATTGTCCACAGATGATGAGCTGATTGCAGAGGACGAGTGTCAAGGGGGATTTTTGTTGCCCATGATCAAGAAAGTGATCAAGAAGATCTTACTAATAATTGCCCATCTGCATAATGCACAGGTGAGCCGGGTCCTCAAGTAGCATCACCATTTGCCTGTAGGGCCCCTATGCGGCCGCACAGGTTGCACATACGTTATGCTGCCCCTGTAGAAACAGACCACGTACTGTATGGCCGGGATGTACAATACAATATAACCTATTGCTTTCCAAACTAAGCTCCGTTTTGGCTGCAAAAATAAATACATCTGTTTGTCCGCTCTAATATATCCGAAATGGAAAAATATTCAGAAACCCATGAAAAAATAGTCTCCAACAATAAGGTTGAGTCATAGCAACAAACAGGGAGCTGCTTAATGCGGCTCACACATATGGAAGGACAGTTAAGTATAGATATGTCTTCCGTACACAGACACATTCTGTTCAGTTTCCAGGACTTGCCCAATTTTTCTGTCTGCTCTTCCAGCAGCCAGAATAAACATGCTTCCTAGTGAGCTCACTTGGACGGTTCATGCTGAATATGTGCTCTCACTCCGTGACACCGAGATTTATGGCCTTTAAGGTAGACTGGTCAACATTCATTTTCAGTAACACGTTTTACATTGCCCGCTTCTTGAGAGTCCAGTGCTACATGCTGAGAATTAAGTTGCTTAGACTAACGCTACTTTCACAGTAATCCGGCAATCTGCTTGCAAACAGACAGCATTTGTAGACGGATCCGGATGAGGATCCGTCTACAAATGCATTGCAAAAACGGATCCGTCTCTCAGTTTGTCATACGGACAAACGGATCCATTTCTATTTTTTTTCTTCACATTTTTAAAGGTCTGCGCATGGGCAGACCGGAAGGACGGATCCGGCATTGCGGTATTTTTAATGCCGGATCCGGAGCTAATACATTTCAATGTAAATTAATGCCGGATCCAGCAACTGATCTGGAATTTTGGACGGAGATAATACCGTAGCATGCTGCGTTATTATCTCCGTCCTGAAAAGGCAAAAAGACTGAACTGAAGACATCCTGATGCATCCTGAACGGATTTCTTTCCATTCAGAATGCATGGGGATAAAACTGATCAGTTCTTTTTCGGTATAGAGCCCTACAGTAGGACGGAACTCAGTGCCGGAAAAGAATAACGCTAGTGTGTAAGTACCTTTAAAGGGAGTCTGTCACCACTTTTTTGCATGTTAGACCATTAAAATAGGGTTATTTGATCCAGCCAGAACATAAAAACGGTACCTTTGTGGTAGAAAACGGACTTTTCAATTTGCAGAAAACGAACTTATAAGATTATTTTCGGAGCCCTCTCAAGTGCCCAGGGCGGTCTCTCAATCCTCGGAGCCCCTGGCTGGCACCTCCTAAACGGCTGATAACTCCGCCCTCCGTGCGCCTCTGCCCGCCCGTTTACTCCCCTCCCCTGTCCCTTTCCACTGCTGCTGTGCGGTCCAAATCGTAGCGGGCGCATGCGCAATAGGTATTGCGATGCCCTGCCAGGAGCGGGCATCGCATTGCGCATGCGCCCGCTACGATTTGGACCGCACAGCCGCAGTGGAAAGGGACAGGGGAGGGGAGTAAACGGGCGGGCAGAGGCGCACGGAGGGCGGAGTTATCAGCCGTTTAGGAGGTGCCAGCCAGGGGCTCCGAGGATTGAGAGACCGCCCTGGGCACTTGAGAGGGCTCCGAAAATAATCTTATAAGTTCGTTTTCTGCAAATTGAAAAGTCCGTTTTCTACCACAAAGGTACCGTTTTTATGTTCTGGCTGGATCAAATAACCCTATTTTAATGGTCTAACATGCAAAAAAGTGGTGACAGACTCCCTTTAAATGAAGGGCATTGTTTTCCTATAGATTTTTGGAGTAAGCGCCAAGCAGCGCGAGCCATGTAACCTAGAGAAAAGAACAGCTCCCACCATGTAACCTATATAACAGAGCAGCACCCGTCATGTAACCTAGAGAAAAGAACAGCTCCCACCATGTAACCTATATAACAGAGCAGCACCCGTCATGTAACCTAGAGAAAAAAAACCTGCACCTGCCATGTAACCCACAGAAAAGAGCAGCACCCATCATTTAACCTATAGAAAAGAGCAGCACTCTTCATGTAACCCATAGAAATGTGCAACAACCATCAGGTAACTTATAGAATAGAGCAGCACTCATCAATCATGTAACCTACAGAAAAGAGCAGCACTCATCATGTAACCTATAGAACAGAGAGGAACCTGTCATGTAACCTATAGAACAGAGAGGAACCTGTCATGTAACCTATAGAACAGAGAGGAACCTGTCATGTAACCTATAGAACTGAGAGGAACCTGTCATGTAACCTATAGAACAAAGCAATACCCATCATGTAACCTATAGAAAAGAGCAGCACCCATCATGTAACCTATAGAACAGAGCAGAACCTGTCATGTAACCTATAGAACAAAGCAGCACCCATCATATAACCCATAGAAAAGAGCAACACTAGTCATGTAACCTATAGAAAAGAGCAGCACCCATCATGTAACCCACAGAAAACAGCAGCACCCATCATGTAACCTATAGAAAAGAGCAGCACCCATCATGTAACCTGAAGAAAACAACAGCAGCTGTCATGTAACCTATAGAAAAGAGCTGCACCCACCATGTAACCCACAGAAAACAGCAGCACCCATCATGTAACCTATAGAAAAGAGCAGCACCCATCATGTAACCTGAAGAAAACAACAGCAGCTGTCATGTAACCTATAGAAAAGAGCTGCACCCACCATGTAACCCACAGAAAACAGCAGCACCCATCATGTAACCTATAGAAAAGAGCAGCACCCGTCATGTAACCTTGTAGAAAACAGCAGCACCCATCATGTAACCTATAGAAAAGAGCAGCACCCGTCATGTAACCTTGTAGAAAACAGCAGCACCCATCATGTAACCCACAGTAAAGAGCAGCACCCGTCATGTAACCTATAGAAAAGACCAGCACCCACCATGTAACCTATAGAAAGGAGCAGCACCCATCGGTGTAACCAATAGAAAGGAGCAGCACCCATCATGTAACCTATAGAGAGGAGTGGACAGGGGTTGTATGATAGATATTGACTAATCTGCAGGTCCATTGTTAGAAACTGATACAATTATGTGTGACTACTTTCTATGATTAGAAATAAGATATCCTGATCCAGAGACAGGCAATTATCTCGCCAGCCATCCGCAGGTATAGCAGTTGCCCAAAGCAATGTAGAGCCTGCACTTCCATGTATACAGCTCCTATGCAGACCTATGTGTTTTCATGATTACAGTCTAGTTTAGTCTAGTCCTGTGGGGCGTTACTTCCTTTCTGTCCCCTCTTTTATGTTAGCTAATAAAGAAGAGAGGCAGACTGAGAACTTAAAGTGGCCCTGGAAAATAACCTAAAAGTGCCACACGTTGTTGCCTGATCAAAATTGACAGAAGGCTGAGCAACAGAAGTAGGCGGGGCCAACAGAAGTAGGCGGGGCCAGCAATACTATAGTCCAGCACAAAATACCGCCCCAGCAGAACCAAATACCACAGTGCAGCACAATAAACGGGCCTAGCAGAACCAAATACCACAGTGCAGCACAATATACGGCCTCTGCAAAACCAAATACCACGGGCCACAGTATAAAACGGTATCATTGCCCTTAGGATGTCAATACAGTTGAATTCAGGAGGGCACCTGTGGGCTGAGAGCATCTGATCTTTATGCACCTGGCTGCCGGCCATGTGGAGGGCTTTGGCTGACCCTTGGGCGTCGACCCACCAGGAAATTATCCTGTAGGGTCTATGGCCAGTCCATCCCTGAGAGGGGCACAGAATGTTTTTGTACTCTCTAACCCTACAAGATCTGCATTGGAGCTGTATACACAAAACGATGAGTTTTTTAATTAAGACATACTCTTTAAAGGGAATCTGTCAGCATATCTAACAAATGACAATGCATGTTAGGTCAGTGTAACATCATAACTATGCGCTTGTTACGGCTGTCACGTTTTCAGATCATCAGAAAATAAAGTTTCTATGATATGCTAATTAGCCAAGTGCCCGGGGAGTGATTAAAGGTGAGCCCCAAGGAGAGTAAAGGGTGCCTCTTGCAAATGCCCAAGCCTGCCTGAAGAGCCCAGGTCCACCTCTACATCAGTTCCCAGTGACACCCCATTAGGACCGCCCCCTCCTCTCCATCGGCCTGTTCATTGTGAGTCTTGCCAAAATCTTGCGAATGTGCAGAGCAGTCGACGGGCAGATTTCGGCAGGATGCAGGAAGAGCAGAGTTTTGGCTAGCTTCTGAAGTTACAGACCCTTTTAACACATAAAACTTCTTTAAATACAAAAATAAGGCTATAATGATAGCGTTCACATATCACACCATAAAACATTTATTGACTTCACTTTAAGAAACACTCTAAGTGCCCTTTTCCAAAAAAATGATGGCAAACATGAATATTTCTTTTACACTGTTACACGTTACACATAGAAATTGTGCAAAACACCACATATCGCAATTTGTATTTCATCTCTTTCAACCCCAACAAATGGAAAATATTTTTTTAGCCTTTTAGAAATTTAACTTAATTTTATTTTTTACAGTCTATAATATACAAATGATTGACCCCTGACCGAGGTTTGTGCAATGGTTGCTTTTTTTCTAGGAGGTCTATAAAATGGGCTACTAAAAGTATTTTTTTTATTCTATTTGAATTGAATAGGAAATGCTGGTGATGCCCTAGCATGGTTAAGATGTTTATGAGCAATTTGGCACATTTATAGTATGTACCCCAAAAAAATCACTGCAGGGAAATACACGCCTTATATTGCTTTAAAGGGACAGGAAACTTAACACAGATGCCCTAATAATAACATCTTATTATTGTACCCACTTAAATATCCCTATTTTCACCCAGGCAGCATGAACTGATCTCCTTTGCGCAGGGCAAAGGCATTTTTTGGAGATCCGGTGACGTACCGAGCTCCTCATAAGGACTGCTAGGAGGAGGCCCGGTGACGTCACCGGCACTAATGGGCGGGCTTCAGTGCTGCCCTAGCCTGTAAAATGGCTAGGGCAGTGCTAAAGCCCGCCCATCAGAGCTGGTGACGTCACTGGGAACACTGCTGGGCGGAAGCCTCTGCCAGCAGTGTAATAATATAAACAAAAAAGCCAGATCCAGAGCAGGGCAAAGGAGAGCTAAGATGTTCATGTAAGGGTGGCCGGAGGGGTGAAAATGGGGATATGTCCCCACAATCTCACAAATCAAGGGACAATGGAATATCTTGCCACTTCTGCCATTCCTCTTTATTCAGCATAGCCAAAATGGGAAGTGTTCAGGGATGAGCTTTTGCATTATAAGGCCCCCTGATTGGTACATATTGTGGGTAAGCAGGTAGAAGAAATGCAAAGTCATGTCCTGTTGGTGGACTACAAGCTGCACATTACAAGTAGAGTGGTTCTGAGACACCTGCATAGTTTTCATTGACGAAGGAAAAAGTGAGGGGGGTTCCAATGTAATCTATTGAGATACTTCTAAAATTAGGAGAGATGACTCCCTATAACTGAACTCTTGTACACCAAACAGCCTCTATTATTCTAATAGTTTCCCAACCTCTACAGTGCTGGAAAATTACAGGCACCAAATTGCCAATGTACTTAGAAAGTTGCTGCTGGCTTCAAAGTTTTTGGGGTTTTCAGTTGATGTCCATGGAATTTATTTTTGCCTGCTTACTAGAAAAATCACACTGGCTCCAGTAGTGGTCTAATGTGCTCTTGGGGGAGAAGATATCACGAACTGCACTCCAGAAGTCTGGCTTCAAAAAAGTCTCAAAAGAGGGCATTGAGACTTTTTTGACTTATTTGTGCAAAACCGTTTACATTTTGCAATTTACACCTGTCACTCCAGTTTTGAAAAGTGCGTGGGAAAGTTGGCATGGTTAGCTAGCTGATTAGTTTCACTCCAGATTTTCAAAAAGTTGCAAAAATTGTCACAATCTTAGTAACAAGGCATCGTAAACATCTCAAGACAGAAGTGGTAGACATAAAGATGCAGCACATTTATCAAATATCATGTGACAATTGATAAATTTGACCCAAATAATGCCCAAAATTTCCCTCATGATAAATTCTCCCCACGAAGTTTACAGTACTTTGTCTACTCTGGACCGCTAGTGGTTCTTCCAAAGATTGGACTCAATGTGACCAACCACAGTAAAATTCAGTGGGTGTTTGTGAAATGTATGACCAATACAAATATTTCTGCGCAGGAATCATTTATGAAAAGAACCAATATGACAGCAGGAATTTGGGGGCAACATCAATGTTATTATCTGCAGCTATTTTCATTTATGGTTTTTAGTGTTTTAAAACATGCACTTCCGTAAATTTTTTCATCATATATTAGAAACCTATGTGTGAATATTCTATGTATTTAAAATTTATTAATTTTTTTTACAAAAAAAATGGTGGATAGTTTTTCTGGATATCATTTTTGAAGTTGCTCCGTGTATTCTACTTCCTGCCCTGGCTCTTTTACTTCCTCCCTTTTGTGGACTTTAAGCACAGTAAATAGCCTCACTTGACTTACAGCAGCAGTAAACCGATGACGCGTTCTCTATCTATATAAGGAGTTTTATCTGCCTGGGCTGACAGCTACAGAAGGACTATATCTTGTACTAAATTTTCACTGGCATATTCCTCCTGAAATGATGAAGACAAACAGCCAAAAAGTCTAAAAAGAGATAGACCGCAATCCAATGTGTAGTAATGCATACATATTGAATTCAGGATTAGCAATGTTTTGGATACAACATGTCCTTCATCAGGGTGGATCAGAGAAGAGGAAGAAGTCGCCAGAAGAATTTGGCTCTTACAGCTGCTGAAGGAAAACATTTCTGTGTAAAGTACAAATCCACATTAGCACTAACGACCTTATTACGATTCCATGCAACATCCATATATTTAGGGCCAAGGACAGGATGAGAGGAGGAAAGCTGTTTCCAAAGCTTTCAATCCAATCCCACCCTTGGCACTAAATGCCTGACCCTTGTGCAGAGTTTGCATACGCACATGGGCACGGGCCCTATAAGATCAGCAGATTTAAAGTCTATGTACACCTTTAGGGGTAATTTTATTAGTGCATTGTACTTATTATGATCTAAAAATCATTTTTTCAATTGGTCTTTATTAAAAATATGGAGTCCTTTTCTCTGTACAGAGCTGAGATGCTCTACTAGCAGGATCTGAATTTTCTTTATGCTCCGTCAAGGAGGGAGCTTACGGGCTCCTTATCTCTGACATTATAAACACTCATCAAAGCTCAATCCTTATGCTACTGATAAGAATGTGGCTTAAATAAGTGTTTATGATCTCTTAGTAATTTTAAGATAATGGTTATTAGATGACCGGCACAAAGTGAAAGTGCCAGCCACACAGCTATTTTAACTCTTTGTGACAGAGCTTAATATTTTTAATAAAGACCAATTGAAAAAATGATTTTTAGCCCCAAATGACTAGAACGCAACAATAAAACAAATTGTCCCCAAAGATGTACATAGCCTTTAAGTCTGTACCAATCCTGGATGATGATATAAACCACATATCACAAAGCAACCTATATATGTTAATAAGGCCATGAATTCAATCTATGCAGAGCTCTTATAGTTCCTGGTTTGTTTTTAATTTGATTCGGTTATATCGTTAATTCCTGGGCAGATCCAGCACAAAATTATGGAATCCTAACATACAATTATGTGGAGGAAAATCCCTTCTGGGTAATTGTGAAAAAAATGACATCTCTGGATGCTATGTGAAATTCTTAATAATATTAGCATATAACAAGATGGCCTCTTCTACTGTAGGTAACTGGTGCACGTAATAGAGAAACTGTCATAGTGGGTAATTTTTTACTCAGAAATTGAGTATGCTCTGCTGTGCCTCTGGGATATACTCAACCCTAAACCCCACCTTCCCTCCATGGGCAAAATCCAGGGTCTAGAGATCCAGACCTCCATGTCTATTTCAATAATGCAATGGCATAGCTAGAGTAGGGGGACATGTGGTGTAAGTGCCCCTGGTGCGAAAAGCCGGGAAGGGTGGAGAAATAAAGACACTCTACCATGGCCAAGGTATAGAGATACTGAGCAAGGACAGCTAACTGAATATTGCCCCCAGGTAAAGGAAACTTCATACAGCATGTTGGACATTTGATGGAGGTCTGAACCCTAATTCTGTGGTGGAACAAGGAGATTTTGCATTATGGTTGGACATACTCCATCAATAATGAGGTGTTCAGAAGAATAAACAGAATTTCTTGGGTCCCAATGCAAAATCCAAGACTTGGTCCCCAACCTACCATGTGCCCTTTATAATAGTGGTGCCTTCTTATGTGGTAAAGGGGCCTTGGGCACCAGGACCCGGGTGTGACTGCTACCTCTGCACCACCCTATAGCTACACCCGTGGAAGTATCACAATGTTGGAGATTCTCTTTTGGCTGAGGCTACACAACTTTGGCCTTGTGTAGCCTCATAAATGAATGGGATCACTGTATGACTTGCAAACTGCCATGAACATGATCTTAGAATTATAGAAAATCCAGCAGTTTGGGATTCTGGGGTCACAGTTGCAGCAATCGGTAAGTTGCGTTGCCCCCCCCCCCCTCCCCCCTCCATTCACTTGTGAGGCTACATTACTACACAGCAATTTTTGGTCTCTTGAAGATTATTGAGGCGAGTCGTCAAGTAGCTCCGGCCTTGAACCAAATAACGCATCTGTCTACTGAAACTTCTGTCATGGCTTGTTTCCGATTCATTTTCTTTTTTAACCCTTAATGATAAGAATCATTACATTTATACCACTTTTATTCAGGCCTGACATGAGTAATTACACTGTCTTCATGTTTTGATTGTCTGAATGATTGTCTTTTTTTGTATTAAATATAAAAAATGTTATTTTCACCTTATTTTATACACTTCAAATGAATGGAAAAAAAAATTATCCCTATACCTGCTATACCAGAATATACAAAACCTGCTCCCTGCTGAAATGGCGCAGCATAGTTCTGCAGAGAGCAGGTTATTGGCTCAGGCAATTTAAAGTAATACGTATCCCCTTCCCCTCAACAATAAAATAAAAAGCATATGCACAATTGTTAAAAAAAAAAAAAAGAACTTTTGTCACCATCATGCATTTTACAATAAAGTTTCCCTGTAAAATGCCATGTGTCCCATAGAGTCCATTTCCGCGCAGATTCTGCCGCCTATGGCTCGCCTTAAACAGTAACTGCCGGGTACAACATCTGTTCAGGGTTACTGTGAGGGTACGGCGATTGCATTTGTCTGTATCCAACTTGGTGTCCATCTAAAAAAGTTGGCACTGGGGTCATGGGGACAGAGTCATGATGAGGTACGGCATATCCCATAAACTGAGGGTGAAGATATTGTCCTTGGTGCGGGACCATTTGGGTCGCCTGCTGACAGTTTAACACTGAGTAATTGGTGGGCATGTTTACGTACACGTTATTCATGGCACCTTCGGGCAGACAGCAGTTGGTTTGTGATCTCGTTGGTTGAGCCCTTGCCCCTGAGTTGGCACTTGAGCTGGAGCTGGTGGCTGTGCTGGACTGCCGAGAGGAAGAGCCACGTGAGGTGCTGGCGCTGGATATCATAGGGATAGTTTCCATAAGGCGATTGCTTCCCGGAGCTCTGCTCTGCTGGGGTTCCTGCTTCGGTCTCAGGCAGCGACAGCAGCAAATGGCAACCAAGGACCCCAAGATGATAAACGCAACAAACACTGATCCAACAATCAGGAATGGCACATAGATGGGAACTGGAAGAAAAACAGAACAGCAGGTTTAGAATGGAGAAACTAAGCTCTGGTAGGTCATTAGAGGCGTTTCCCATTAAAGGGAATCTATTAATTACAGTTCTCTTACTAATTAGAAGTAGATTTTTTGTATTCTATTTTCTGTTCATGATTATGGGGGCAGTCATCTTGGACTGTTAACAGTATACATACAGAGATATACTTTACAAATGCCATGTGGACATAGAAACCTTCAGAATGAAGATCTTCATTGAATTGGGAGAGTGTTGTCGGTATGCTTTGTGACCTGTGCAGAGGTCATTGTGCAGGGATGGGGAGGAGGTGAACTGTGTCCATCCCTATTGTGTGCTTTCTGTCTTACTTATATACAATTGTTATCTCTAGGGATGAGCGAACTTCAATTTTTGAAGTTCGGGTATATGCTGAATTGCGTTATGGATTGCGTTACCATGGACCATAACGCAATTCCATTATGGAATGCATAACCGAACGTCTGGTTTCCGTTATTCAGGAATCCTCTTGAAGTTCGCTCATCCCTAGTTATCTCTCAATGTAATTCTGCCCGTGATGATAATGAGAACTGCTGGGAAGAGATCTCTACAGAACATAAGGATCTGTAGTTAAAGTGAAAACCCCAAGATTTTAGAATTTTTCTTAAAAATACATTTAACATAAAAACTTGATTTAAATAGTAATACATGTTTTAAGATACCATAAAACATGGTCGGTGGGGGCCACCTCTGGGTTTTCTATCAAACCCAAGCTAGTTCGGCTGTTTCCACAAAGTCTTTTTCCTACACTTAAATCGAGAGTGGTGGAACATGGGTGGCAACTTCTCCACTAAACACAGGGCACATGACTCATGGGGTTGTGGGTGTCCCAACAGTTGGACTACCACCAATCACACTTCAAGTAATTTGCCCAACACACATTGTATCACATACCAGAATTCTCAAATATTAATTAGGTACTTGACAACATAGTCTAGAAATAGATGGCGGTATCATGCTTAGGCCCGTCAATAAACCTGTCCTAGGCAGATCGTTCTGTACCTGGTGTCTGGTTATGGGGACTCTGAGCACCTCTCTTACTTGGAGGTAACCTAACCCAACAACCAAACTACTGTATCATTCCATTACTCTATCTTCAGGCAAGGAACACTGCTCTTCTCAACATATCCAAGCACTGGACGTGTCACATATCATGTAAGTGAATATAATCTGTGTATGCATGGTCGCACTATGGCAGGAGACATCTAATGAAACATATAAATAATGAACTAACTGCTGACTGTAATGCCATATCTCAACATGTCAGTCATCATCAATAGGGTTGCAGAGATAACAGTCACACCCAGGCCCTTGTTCCTGAGGCGGCTCTATGGACACCCGTTTTATAAATGACACATGGTGGGGGGGAGGCACTGTTACAAATTTTGCTTTTAGGCCTAGGGACCTCAAATTACATCTCTGGTATCATTTGTCCCATCCATTAGGGTATGGAGAATGTCTACTGCAGCTAATGAAGGAAAGAGGAGAGACAAGGAGTCCTGGTGGGGATTAACCCATGGCTTTCTCTGTCTCTTAGGCCTCATGCACACGACCGTTGTGTGCATCCGTGGCCGTTGTGCCGTTTTCCGTTTTTTTTTGCGGACCCATTGACTTTCAATGGGTCCGTGGAAAAATCGGAAAATGCACCGTTTTGCAGCCGAGGCCGTGATCCGTGTATCCTGTCCGTCAAAAAAATATGACCTGTCCTATTTTTTTGACGGACAACGGTTCACGGACCCATTCAAGTCAATGGGTCCGTGAAAGAACACGGATGCACACAAGATTGGCATCCGTGTCCGTGATCCGTGGCCGTAGGTTGCTTTCATACAGACGGATCCGAAGATCCGTCTGCATAAAAGCTTTTTCTGATCTAAGTTTTCACTTCGTGAAAACTCATTTCCGACAGTATATTCTAACACAGAAGCGTTCCCATGGTGATGGGGACGCTTCTAGTTAGAATACACTGCAAACTTTGTACAAGACTGCCCCCTGCTGCCTGGCAGATCGACTGCCCCCTGCTGCCTGGCAGCACCCGATCTCTTACAGGGGGATATGATAGCACAATTAACCCCTTCAGGTGCGGCACCGAAAGGGGTTAATTGTACTATCATATTCCCCTGTAAGAGATCAGGGCTGCCAGGCAGCAGGGGGCAGACCCCCCCCCTCCCCAGTTTGAATATCGTTGGTGGCACAGTGTGCGCCCACCATCGCCCCCCCTCCCTCCCTCTATTGTAATAAATCGTTGGTGGCACAGTGTGCCCCCACCATCGCCCCCCCTCCCTCTCTCTATTGTATTAAATCGTTGGTGGCACAGTGTGCCAACCACCATCGCCCCCCCCCCCTCCCTCTATTGTATTAAATCGTTGGTGGCACAGTGTGCCAACCACCATCGCCCCCCCCCCTCCCTCTATAGCAGTAACATTGGTGGCAGTGTGCGGTCTCCCATTCCCCCCCCCCCATCATTGGTGGCAGCGGAGTTCCGATCGGAGTCCCAGTTTAATCGCTGGGGCTCCGATCGGTAACCATGGCAACCAGGAAGCTACTGCAGCCCTGGTTGCCATGGTTACTTAGCAATAGTACAACAGTAGAAGATTCATACTTACCTGCTTGCTGCTGCGATGTCTGTGAACGGCCGGGAGCTCCTCCTACTGGTAAGTGACAGTTCTTTAGCAATGCGCCGCACAGACCTTTCACTTACCAGTAGGTGGAGCTCCCGGCCGGACACAGACATCGCAGCAGCAAGCAGGTAACCATGAGTCTTCTACTATTGTACTATTGCTAAGTAACCATGGCAACCAGGGCTGCAGTAGCGTCCTGGTTGCCATGGTTACCGATCGGAGCCCCAGCGATTAAACTGGGACTCCGATCGGAACTCCGCTGCCACCAATGATGGGTGGGGGGGGGGGGGGATTGGGAGACCGCACACTGCCACCAATGTTACTGCTATAGAGGGAGGGGGGGGGCGATGGTGGTTGGCACACTGTGCCACCAACGATTTAATACAATAGAGGGAGGGAGGGGGGGGCGATGGTGGGCGCACACTGTGCCACCAACGATTTATTACAATAGAGGGAGGGAGGGGGGGGCAATGGTGGGTGCACACTGTGCCACCAACGATTTATTACAATAGAGGGAGGGGGGGGCGATGGTGGGCGCACACTGTGCCACCAACGATATTCAAACTGGGGAGGGGGGGGGCTGCCCCCTGCTGCCTGGCAGCCCTGATCTCTTACAGGGGAATATGATAGTACAATTAACCCCTTTAGGTGCCGCACCTGAAGGGGTTAATTGTGCTATCATATCCCCCTGTAAGAGATCGGGTGCTGCCAGGCAGCAGGGGGCAGTCTTGTACAAAGTTTGTAGTGTATTCTAACCTGAAGCGTCCCCATCACCATGGGAACGCCTCTGTGTTAGAATATACTGTCGGATCTGAGGTTCACGAAGTAGCTCATATCCGACAGTATATTCTAAAATAGAGGCGTTCCCATGGTGATGGGGACGCTTCAAGTTAAAATATACCATCGGATTGGAGAAAACTCCAATCCGATGGTATAAAAGAACTCCAGACTTTACATTGAAAGTCAATGGGGACGGATCCGTTTGAAATGGCACCATATTGTGTCAACATCAAACGGATCCGTCCCCATTGACTTGCATTGTAATTCAGGACGGATCCGTTTGGCTCCGCACGGCCAGGCGGACACCAAAACGACTTTTTTTTCATGTCCGTGGATCCTCCAAAAATCAAGGACGAAAAAACGGTCACGGATCACGGACCCACGGACCCCGTTTTTGCGGGCCGTGAAAAAAAACTGTCGTGTGCATGAGGCCTTAGGCCAGTGTCAGAGAAACTTATCCAGATGGAAACACGGACACATTTTTTAATGGACTGAACCTGGATGGTATCTGTGCGTGGTCCATTTTTACCCGCAAACTCCTACACTTGAATGAGTCAGTGGGGAAAATGGGACAAAGACAGAACATGCCATGACACTCTCTGGTCCGTGTGGAAGCTTGCCCAGGTGACTACCCCCATTCAGTTTAATGGGTCAGTGTTTAGTATGGGTGCTGTCCGTTCTAAATCCTGGACATTATCCAGATGGAAACATCTCCTTACTGCAACGTTTTGGTGAGGAACCTATGCAAGGAAGACACATTGGTGAATATTTCATAAAGGGAGACCATGGGCCACTATTGGGGCTCAGTACAGATTGATCCACTGCCTTTTATTACATTCGAGGGATCTATGCAGGACTCCCTTATACAGAGAAATAAGGACTACAGGTAGCAGCACACTGCTTTATGCACTAAGACACATGCAAACATAAAAGACAAGGATAAATGTAAACTGCATCACTGCTATACTTACTACATGAACATTAGAAGCTCTTTGCGCATATTTTTGATTAAAAAATATACATATTCTTTATCAAAAATATGCACAAAGTGCTTCTAATTTATATATTTTTATCCAAAGAAACAGTTGGACAACGGGCCCGAAGGTCATAGAAAAGAGGTAGGGGGAATAAATATACATTTCTTCTGATTGGTAAAGATGTCCATCTACATATCACAAATCATCTATCCTGTCCTATTGTTAATGTGAAAACACCTTTAAGGGTTCATGAACATAGAACCCTGTGTGGCACAACCTATGCATCCGCATTATGGGCCTGTATTCTGTAGGCACTATATGAAGCACCCGGTATGAGCCTATAGGCGTCTATGGGTGCTGTATTATAAAACTGTATTAGGAGCTGTAATATAGCAGTGTGTATGAGTGTTGTTTTTTTCTGGTACCCCATTTGTCACGCACTATTTAAAATATTGGATCCTCTAAATATTTGATCAAAATGATGACCTCCATGGGCAGCTTTACCAATCAGAAGAAAGGTACTAGCGCTGCTTAGGGTTGTCAGCTTTGTTCCTGATCATCTGCCAGACCATCGATCCGTGTAAAAGGACCTTTACAGAGTAAATCAATGTTTTTTGCCTTGGCCAAGCAATCTTATCCCCTCGTTCATACTAATAATTGGGTAAGCTCCTAAAATGAATGCAGCCTGCGGAACCAGAGGCTGTAATTATAGGATTAGGGGATTCCGAGCATTAGACTGGTGGGATCAATTCACTTATTGAACCAATTTTTGTCTTTACTGGTCGCCACGGGAAAGACTATGCATCAAGTAACGGAAAGGAGAATGTTTCCACTTCTGCACAAGTGTGTAAATAGCTACTGAGAAGATCATATCATAGACCCAAAACCTGTGGCTGTTGAAAAACTACAACACTCAGCATTTTCTGACTGCCTTTTAGTAGTAGATGCAGTTTCTCTACAGCCCGGCAGCCATAGACAGCAGATGAACAGATGCATGCTATATAATCGATGAGCTATGATTACTCATTATGAGGCCCATTCAAAATAATAGTACGCAGTGTTCTGCAGCAGTACACTACATCTTGTTGCTGTCCTGCCATGCTGGGAGTTGTGGTTTCACAGCAGATTGAAAAGCGTAGATTGCAGATCACAGCTGTACACTATGGCCACTGCTTGCAATGCAACTAAGAAGATCTGGATGTCCTCCCCTCTTAATGCCATCTGACAGCAGAGTGATTTATCCTCGAAAATTAGCCAGACATCTGTTTCTCTCTGCATATGGAATCAGGCACCATATATTGATATTTAATATCACAGCGTGCATTTTAATCCCTCTAATACTCAGTTTGGGATGTGCACTGAATAACAGGCTTATGCTGAAATCATTCCCATAATTCTCTATTTTCCACCTAATTTCTGTGGCTTCATATATGTTCAGGTGCTTTACAATGGAAGATGTGAAAGAAAGAAAAAACAGAGTTAATAAGGGGAAGAAGGAAGGAAAGGAAAAAAAAGAAAGGAAGGTAGGGACGGAAAGAAAGGATGGAAGGGAGGGCAGGAAAGAGAAAAGAAGGAAGCTCCTGAGGCAGGTTGGGAGGCTAAACAGGGATGAAAGAACGAAGGAAGGGAGTACGGATGGAAGAAATGAAAGTAGGGAGGAAGAAAGGATCGAAGAAAGAATTCAAGAAGGCTACTTTTATTTCAGTCTACATCACACCTTATGACCTAATCCTAGTCAATTCATAATGGTTATACATATTAATTTTCATGACTGCCACCTATCCACACAGATATTGATAACACATGAGGGATAGTAAACTGGCACAACAGGAAAGTGCATGTTGGAGAAGCAGATATTCTGGACTACTGGATGTATGTAGAATGTGGATTCTTGGGCCACAACTTTCTTGGAATTCTTCAATGGATCTTCTCTCCAGAAGAGAACTTCCAAGGTGAATTCAATGCTTTTGACATTGAGCTACCATTACTACTTCTGTTTTTTGAAAACCTGGTCGATCAGGCACATGTCTAAAGATGTGGTCTGCCAGAACACTATGAAATATTGCTGGTCCCTTGCAGGAAGAAAAACGTTGGATGTCTCCTCAGTGGAGGCTGCAATATCTTAAGGCAGAGGATACTAAAATCTAGAGGAAACCATGCTAGCTATGGTGTTTTCACTGAGGCGTGTAGAGTCCATCATCACTTCAATATTGAAGCTGCTAAGTGGCCTCTTTCAATTAATGCTCTTCGAGAGTGTATGACAAAGGAGTATTAGAGAAATCACCATAGGTTATATATCCAATGCTGTGATAAAACAATAGCTGAGCTATAATAACCCAGGATTTATTCTCCTCCAGGTCCCTCATCCTAAGCAGATTCATTTGTCCATGTCTGAACATCATTTAAATTCTAAGATCTGAACAAATTGTGAGATGCTGAAAGTGTTTATCCTATAAAAGTGCTGGGTGATGACTGCTCGGAGGTCCCACATGGGAGTCTACTCGCAGCTCTTGTTGAACTATGTAGGTGTGACAAGCATTCTTTCCGCTGACAACCATATGTTTGGCTGATCTTTGGTAGAAACAGGTGTGTTTCCTCGACTTTCTGCAGAAAGGTTCATGCTAACAAGCTTAGTCAGTACATATCTCACACAGATTTTAGTCAAAAAACGTTTTGGATTTTGAAACGATATTCAATCTTTGCACCAGATATAAATCGCCGACCTTACATTGGGCAAAAGCCAGGTTTGCCTGAGAGTAGGACTTGACTGATCGTATTCTCCAAACTTTCTACTTCCCCCCAAGCTCCACTTCAGCACAGGGGGAGATCAAGTTTGGTGGAGCCCACTGGCCAATAAAATTTAACACCTCTTTTATACTGTTTGCAATACACCTAAAACTTTTTCAACTCTGGTGTCTTGTTGTTAGAAGTTTCTAGGAAGGACTGGAGGAAGTAAAAGTCCCTAGATGGTGAAGGCAGTGGGACTGTTGGCCTGTTCCTATAATTTGATAACCTGCTTTGTTCAGGGGCTATGTTCAGCATACTCACCGGAGGAATCTACTGGCGTATGCCCTGTATGAAAAGACCCAGCTTATGCCACTGTGCTATACAATGTCATATGCCATCCAAAGGTCACATGCAAGAAAGATTCTTTGTGGACAAAAGATGTTTCTTTGAAAGAATGTTCCCAGGAAGATCTTTTGTTCAATGCCTGCTAATTGAATTTGTACGGGCAGTTTGAAAAACTCATAATTGGCTAATATGGAGTAAAAATGTGTATGGCCGTGTCTGCAAAACAAATGTTCACCAGATGATTCTTTGTTCAACTGATGTTCAACCATCAACCAACTTCTAATGTGTATGGACACCTTTCGAGCGGCCATACACATTCAATAGCTGTCGGCCAAACAATCGTTCAACAAACAGCTCCTCCATACACTACACTTTCAGCTCCACTGAATGTGCATGTGTGTTCAATGGGGAGAGGGGAGAAAGCCGCTGTCAGACACTTCAGGCCGCGCCTTTAAACCGGGGAGAACAAAAGGGATCGGGAGAAAATATTCATTTCACCCGATCCTTCTTTTCCCCAACATCATCTGTTGTGGGATAGTCGGGAGCTCCCCATACCCATTAGACTATCGGACAAACCTGCCGTTTTCAGCGGGTTTCGCCACGAAATGCACTGAATTTATTAAGAGGCCTCTCGATTAATTTGGTGCTTTTCTGACAGATCTTCTGCTAGAAAACCAAATCTCACAGGTGCTGTAGATATGAGCTATGATTTACTTCAGTTTTTGCTGTAAATTTGGTAAATTATGGACAAATAGACCCGGCCCCTAAACCGTGCATAGGCCATGCCCATTTTTGGCCTCTAAAAGCCCAAATTGGCAGGTACTGTATGAAAATTAGGAACAGCCACTGCCAATTTGGGACTATATGAAAATACAGTAAATCTGTCGGGTCATGATTCACCCTGTCATCTACAACTTAAACCTTGCCCTTTTCTCTCTGCAAATTATAGGTTCACCATAATAATTTTATGGCATAAAAAAAGTTGCAACGGTTTTCCTAAATCTGCGTCAAAGAACACGGACTACAAATACATAAATACAAATAAAGTTGCAGATTTATGAAGCTGTTTAAAAGAGAACTGGTTCTGTTGCCCATAGCAACCAATCACAGCACAGCTTTAATTTTCCAAGAGCACTATTAGAACTGAAAGCTGTGCTGTGATTGGTTGCTGTGGGCAAAAAGGGAGTTTTTCTTTTAAATATAATATATAAAGCTGAGTGTATGTGCGTATGTGTGTATGTCCGCTAAATGAATCCGCACCGTCACATTTACAATCACGATATTTGGCACACAGGTACATCAGGTGTCCGGGAAGGTTTTAGACTGGGTCCCAGCTCTCTAGCACATACCGTTCCTGAGATATTCCCAAAAAATGCATTAGCCAATTGAAGCCTGGTCACATGACCTTTATCAGCCAATAGAAGCTCGCAGGCCCTTAGTCTCCACATACACACAGTTTTACACCAAGTTTCCATAGCAACCCAGCCATTATTCTTCACTGCTGTAGGTCAGCTTTAAAGGGGCAGGGCGCTGTGGATGACACTGTTAAGGGAGAAGAGTGCTGTGCAGGTCACAGTTAGGGGGCAGGTAGGGCCATTCAGGCCACCCTCAAAGGTTCTGCTAAGCTACGCCCCGACCGGGTTAGGCCACACCCCCTCCCACTCCGCAGCCGACGGGGGATTGAAAATAGAAGGTAAAAATCAACTTCTGTCAGCTGCAGGGGTGGAAGGGAGGGTTACTTTCTCCCTGCAGCTCATGCTCAGACAGCACAGATGCTGTGCAGGTCATTGTTAAAGGGGCGGGCGCTGTGGAGGTCTCTGTTAAGGGGGCAGGGAACAGTGGAGGTCACAGTTAAGGGGACGGTCCGCTATAGATGTCAGTGTTATGGGGTGGGTTGCTGTAGAGGTCACTGTTAAGGGGGCGGCGTGTTGTGGAGGTCACATTTTAAGCGAACGGAGCTCTGTGGAGGTCACTGTTAAGGAGGCGCGTTATTGTGAAAATCACTGTTAACGAGGCGGGGTACTGTGGAAGTCATTAATAAAGGGGCAGTCGCTGTGGAGGTCACTGAAAAAGGGGAGGGCGCTGTGGATGTTACTGTTAAGGGGGCAGGCCGCTGTGGAGGTCACTGTTAAAGGGGCGGGGTATTGTAGATGTCACTGTTATAGTGGATACTGTCAATATCTTTTAACGACACACACAAACATGAAATGAAATAGATGAAATATACCTGCGAAGCCGGGTCCTTCTGCTAGTAACTTTATAAACCTGCCCCATAGGTATTCTGTAGCAGAGTTAGGCTATGTTCACACGGCAGATATGTTCCATGGATTTCAGCGCAGATTTTCATTTTCAATGGTAGTCTGCGTTGCCGTGATGGGGCCAAAACCGCGGCAGAAACCAGGGGGTTCATAGCGTGGAATCAAGGGCGGATTTTGACATAGTCAAATTCCGCTGTGTGAATATAGCCGTAGACTTCAAAATTACTCATCAAAATGAGCCAACTACATGATGGAGGGAGGACCCTTGGTGACATTTTGCTGATGAACCTTTCCTTATATAAATATATATATACACACATAGAATGTGTCGGCAGATAAGAACCATTTGGCCCATCTAGTCTGCCCAATATACTGAATACTATGGATAGCCCCTGGCCCTATCTTATAGGAAGGATGGCCTTATGCCTATCCCATGCATGCTTGAACTCCTCCACTGTATTTGCAGCTACCACTTCTGCAGGAAGGCTATTCCATGCATCCACTACTCTCTCAGTAAAGTAATACTTCCTGATATTACTTTTAAACCTTTGCCCCGCTAATTTTAAACTATGTCCTCTTGTAGCAGTTTTTCTTCTTTTAAATATTCTTTCCTCTTTTACCTTGTTGATTCCCTTTATGTATTTAAACGTTTCTATCATATCCCCTCTGTCTCGTCTTTCTTCCAAGCTATACATGTTAAGGTCCTTTAATCTTTCCTGGTAAGTTTTATCCTGCAATCCATGTACCAGTTTAGTAGCTCTTCTCTGAACTCTCTCCAAAGTATCAAAGTATATAACCCACAAACATCCATGACCAGGGGCGTAGCTATAGGGAAAGCAGGGGAAGCAGCTGCTTTGGGGCCCAAACTCAGAAGGGGCCAACCCAGGAGGAGGACTAAAAGATTTTATTGTGAGGGGCCCCCCAACAGTATTATAAAATTACATAATATACAGAGACACTGTAGAAAACGGACAGACAGTGGCTGTTGGGCCTCGTTTGAGAGAGCAATTTTGACTAGCCACTGGCGTGGGAGTTGCACGGAAAAAGGGGGGGGGGGTTGCAAAGAAGTTCCTGGGGGTGGCACCATTCAAAAATTTGCGCCCAGTCATTTATAGTTACGCCACTGTCCATGACCCTATGACTTGCTGCATTGCTGTGCACTGATGTCCTTCAGGAGGGGCCCGTATCTGCTCCTCCAAGCACAATAAAGGGCAATTAAGACAATAATTACCATGTTGTGTAGTGGTAATTGCTGATTAGTGGCCACAGATATTATGTCAATGACCTAATTGGAGACGTAATTTAGGAAAGTCAGCGAAAGGGGGCCAGCTCGAAAAGGCCGTCCTCATTATAATCCTCTCGCTCCTCCGCATCTACAAGCCCTTCATCACCTTGGAGGTTAGGAGAAAGAAAATGTGTTCAAATTGCTGCTAGTATGATAATTGGTGTGCCCGGGTAATACTGTCATAATCCCTGCAATTCATCAAACACATTCCTTAAATTCTCCAGTTTGAAGTGTTGGTTTTTCTAACAGGCATTTGTAGAATATAAGACTAAGGAAGGGGGAAGGGGGTCAGGCAGCACACAGGAGCCGCTACCAAGTCCTAAGATCCATAGACAACTTGTGGGGAGTAGTTGGCCTTTAATGTCCTAAACTTATCTCTGAAGTATAGGAAGAGTATACCACCCTAGAATATTGAGGAAATAGTTCACTTAAAGGGGTACTCCGAGATATTGTAAAATTAGGCAGAGAGCCGTTGATCGTTCCCATGAACGCTGCACCAACCAATGGCCTCAGCAGTCATATGCCGTTCATACACTACGTGACCGCCAAGGCCAGTGATCGGCTGCAGTACAATGAACGTGTAGGGATCGGAGAGCAAAGGACTGTAGTAAGAGCACAGGATTAGCGGGAGATTTTAAAGTTGAGTCAGGTTTTTTTTTCAACACTTCTTCCTGCTCAATTTTACAAAATCTTGGGGATCCCCTTTAAACAAGACCTGTTCTCTCGACATGTCTATTTTAGAAAATACTCATAGTCAATGAAATATCAATTCTTACAACTTTGTCTTGGACCATTCCTCAGTTACTCCTCCTGGTAATGTAGGAATAAATTGAGAACTGGGTGTTACTATTGCCCTTGTGAAGAGGTTGTGTCCCCTGCTCATTACAGATGGTAAAAAATACAAAAAAAAACTAAAGCAAAAAACAAGCGATGCACAGACTGTTGGTGGGTAAGACGGATCCAGTGAGAATGCATGCCGCTATGGGGTCATGTTCAATGGGGCACATCATTCAGGTCACATAATGAAAGTTGCATCACATATTTAGTTCCTCTGTACACTCTGGCTTCCTAAGGGCCACATCTCCAAGACTGATCGCTGATCCCCTGATCTAGCGCTTTATGATACAGTCAGTTCCTATCTGATCACTGCTCTATTGTACTGTACTCAAATGATGATGTGAGCACAGTACAACAGAGCCACAATCAGATAAGAACTGACATAAATCACTGTAATGCAGTCAGTTTGGGTCAGAGGAGCTGCGGTCGGTCATGGAGATGCGGCCAATACATGGGCCATGTTTCCCTGATCGAGCACGGTCATGTGAGTCATCTCTCACAATTACATCAAGGGTGGATTTTCCAGAAGATACACACTGCTCGTGCCTTGGGGGCATTTGCTCCTTGGGGCCCGGCTGATTAGAGGTCATACAGTGGTAGTTGGTGCAGTAGTCTCTATGGAATACTGCACTGGACCATCTCTGGTAAGGGTACTTTCACACTAGCGTTTTTCTTTTCTGGCGCTGAGTTCCGTCCTGGGGGCTCAATACTGGAAAAGAACTGATCAGTTTTATCCTAATGCATTCTGAATGGAGAGCAATCCGCTCAGGATGTCTTCAGTTCAGTCCCTCTTATGTTTTGAACACCTGCGGGAATGCTATTTAAATGCATTAATGCCAGATCCGGCCCCAAGTGTTCCGGCAAAACGGATCCGTTTTTTTCCGTCCGCGCATGTGCAGACCATTAAATCTGTTGGAAAAAAAAAATACCGGATCCGTTTTTCCGGATGACAACCAGAAAGACAGATCCGGTACTGCAATGCATTTGTGAGACGGATCCGCATTCGGATGCGTCTCACAAATGCATCCGTTTGCGTCCAGATTGCCGGATATGGCAGGCAGTTCCGGCGAAGGAACTGCCTGCCGGAATCCTCTGACGCAAGTGTGAAAGTACCCTATTGATGCGGATTGACCGCACAGATTTGCCTGCGAACACCTGCGGATTTCAGTGCTGATTCGCCGCACATGAATCCTGAACGTGTGCATGTACCTAAGGCTGCTGCCTCTGATGCCGTTTTTGAAGCCAAAATCAGGAGTTGATCATAAAAGGATAGAAAGTATTACCGCTTTATAATCGCAATTTTTGGGAAGCGCAGGCTAGGAACGCTTGTTCCCAATAATTGCACTCGGGAAAGGTGTCATTGATCAAAGAATGAACGAGTAAATGCTCATTCATCAGGTGAAAGCATCTTTGATATGCTACAGATTGTGCTGTGTTCTCTATGGGGACAACTGATCGCAGGAGTGATTGTTGGTCCCCATACAAGAGAGGTGATTGCTGCATATATATATATATATATATATTAAGCTCTCACCTACTCTGACAAGAAGGCAATTATTGGGAATGACCATTTTGTTTCCTTTAACGGCTTGTGTGAAGGGCTCTTAAGAACCACATTTAAAGGGGTTATGCCATGACTGATGTAAAAAAAAGAAAATCAGACATCATATAGCACATGACAATATCTTTCTAACAAAGCTAGAACCAGCCCTGTACCTCACATGGATCCAGAGATCTCCCTATTCACTGCTCCAAATGTTCTGCTAGATTTTCTTCAGCCTAGCAGCTCAGGGGCGTACGGCTGGTGGCAGTTAAAGATTTTAACTGAGCGCATTCGACCAGCTCAGCGAGACGGACAAAAAATATGGAGAAGAACAAACAGCAGGTGGCGCTATACAGATACATTTTATTGAATAACTCAGTGGCTATGCTAAATTTTTTATTACATGCAATTACAAAAGTATTCAGATCCAGGTGCTGGTTTAAAAAAAAATGTAAAGTTTTTTTTTGTGATACAACCCCTTTAAGAACCATGTCTAGTAGCCATAGACATCAATAGAAGACAACCCAAAAATCTAGGCCAAACAGCACATTTTGCACTATTTGTAAGTGCATGTGAATGGTAGGGCTGCAGTTCACTTCACCATTCCAGTGTCTGAACTTCCACCTAGAGGAGACTTCACTAGGATCTCCTAATTATCTCTAATTTCTGTTACCCAAGGCTTTGTCTGAAGGAAAAAGTTCAAATATTGAGGAATCATCCGCGTCCCTTATGACCTGTGTTATTGATTGTCAGTATTTGCACTCCATAGTGATACGACGATTCTACCAAACCTGAGCTCTGGTTCCACGGAGTCAGATACGGATATTTTGCTTGGACCTACAGATCATTCTGCCCATCACATTGTGATTTAGTGACTGGAGCTGCAATCGTTGAGAGGATCCTTCATTTCTGTCATAGAAAAAACATTTCTGTTCCAGATTTGCATATATCTTCACACCCAGGCTTACCTCAACATAACGACATCTGTTATTCTATGACGCATTATCACTAGATCCTCTGACTTGCCAATTAGACACATAAAAAGTCCTAAATCATATTTATGGGGTTCAAGAGGTAAAATCCAGAAAATATCTTGAACCAGAAGTCCCTGATGTATGTTTTTGGCAAAGAGATGGTTAGGCATGAGTAGTCACCTCGGCCTGGAAATCTGTGGGAGTTCCATAGAGCACCACACCCCTGTCATTCAACGCATCTGTCCCAACTATAATATATCAATTTGTTAAAGGGTTAGCCTTGTAAAGCTAACCCTGCTCTAAAAGTAGTGGGATCTGAGTCCCTATAACCTGATGAACTGCTGGGGAGGTACTTTGTTCAGTCATTAATTGTAGCCATTTTAACGAGTGACTGATCATGGAATACATGGACAAGCCAGGTCCACCTCAACAGAAGTTTCTCTTAAGGCCCCCATACACATTCGTGTTTTGTCAGCGGAACCCGATAAGAATGGCGGGTTCGGTCCACAGTCTAATGTGTATGGGAAGCTCCCAACTCGGATCTCGAAGGATTGGGCGAAGTGAATATTTTTGGCATTTCTGACCTACAGAGAGGGTCTCAAGGATGGGATCTCCTCCACGACTTCCATATGCCTTAGCAGGTCATATGGACCGGGTTAATCTATATGAGACAACCCAATTAAGGGGTGTAATTTTGACAAGGGGTTTTCACGCGATCTGTGAAAAAAACTAAATGAGTGACCATCTAATACATGGCTGGGCCAAGCCTGCTGAGAGGGTCTGTAGGTTCTTACTTATCAGTTGAGCTTTCTGTCTTCTAGAAAGGGTTTTCGAGCTGGGAACCCTCCTTTATGATGTCGAAAATAGGGCATATGGATCAGAAAACATGTTCTCAAAAGTTAGTGGAGAAAGTAGTGTCTATATGAAAAGTCGGAGCAGGCTCCCCACTGGTGTGTCCTGGGCCGAGGACTTCCACTCCAAAACAACATGCTCCTGACACCTTTCTCCCAGCGAACAGCTCAGAAACACCATGTGCAACGCCGTCCAAGTCACATCCAGCGGCACCGCAGCTGCTGCTCTACCTTCCTTCAATACCCAGAAAACATTTTCATCAAATCTCAGTCCCCAAACCTCCTTCCAGCCTCAGTCGCTGCACAGCTCATGTATTGATCTTGGAATACCCCAGAGAAATGCTTTCTGTATTAAGAAGTGGAAAGATCTGCCAGTTTTCTACCACTCTCATGTATAATACATGAATACACTAACACCTTTGAAACACATTCTGAGCGCTGAGCCGACTCTTAGCGCTCCTAATATTCACACATTTTACCAGGAATGAGAGCAGAATCTACAGAGTCAAGGTAGGGGCACCGGAATGGGTCGCACCCGTCTCCTGCCACGGAAAGTGCCACTAGTCTGCCCATAGGCGTCCCGTCATCATGAACAGACCCTTATTTTACATCTGGTTTTAATCTGTATCCTATCAATGAAACAAGTCCAACTCATGAAGCCATGCCCTCCGGGCCGGTCACTTCAGCGGCAAAATATCACAACTCAAAAAACAAAAACCTGGTAATACAAGTGAATAAATGTCCAGATAACGACGGCGCCGTCAGTCGTGGCTGCTAAATGTCATTACTGACTTCACAAAGGCTCAAGAAATAAAAGTAGAATATATGGAAAGATAGATATATAGATAGATTGATATGCGATAGATATAGATAGATAGATAGAATACATAGGAAAATAGATGGATAGATAGATATACATTAGATAGATAGAAGATATATATATATATATATATGATAGATAGACAGATGATAGATAGATAGATAGATAGATAGATAGATAGATAGATAGATAGATAGACAGATGATAGATAGATAGATAGACAGATGATAGATAGATAGATAGATAGATAGATAGATAATAGATAGATAATAGATAGATAAATAGATAGATAAATAGATAGATAGCATCCAACCAAGTTCTCCCTTGTGTAGACTTCCTTCCAGCAATCTGATTTCCTCACTGTCGGCTTAGTATGAAGCTGCCTGTACACAAGCAGATATCTGACCAATTTCCGTCCAATCAGACCATTATCAGCCTACACTGGGGTGTAAATGGCTAATTCATGTCTCATCTGCCAGACAACTGACTATATTATAGGGAATACAAAAGGTTTTATTTTAGGAGGACCATAGCAGATAAGGAAGATGAGGATTGTTGGTTCTGTGCCAAGAAAATACCCGTGGGTGTAAACGGCCAATCTAGAACAAGTTCATCATCTGTAAGATCGGTCTGATGGACCAGAAAAGAACTCTAAGTGAAAGAGGAGATCCAGCTTCCAATCAACCATATAAATGCTTCAATGTAAAACGTGCTAAAATCCAGACATGTACATCAGGTCTACGCGTTTCAGATCAGCAAATTCAGATCCTTACTCATGACCGAGTAAAAGAACTCTAGACCAGAGGAGGACCCCCGATCACTATGGGGTCTTATACCTGGTAGATACATAGACTTTATATTTAATATCTGTTACTCTTGTTACTGCAACTCTTCTTCCAAAAACTTTTATATAGGTGCAGACCATGGGGGCAGAGACCTTCTCCAACCAATATATATATATATCATATTTCTCATACTAGTTCGAGACATGCTGTAAATCTGAGCTAGATAGAGAAATATGAGATAGATAGAAGATAGATAGATAGAAGATAGATAGATAGAAGATAGATACAAGATAGATATAGACACAGATAGATAGAAGATAGATAGATATAGACACAGATAGATAGAAGATAGATAGATATAAGATAGATACAAGATAGATATAGACACAGATAGATAGAAGATAGATAGATATAGACACAGATAGATAGAAGACAGATAGATATAAGATAGATACAAGATAGATATAGACACAGATAGATAGAAGATAGATAGATATAGACACAGATAGATAGAAGACAGATAGATATAAGATAGATACAAGATAGATATAGACACAGATAGATAGAAGACAGATAGATATAAGATAGATACAAGATAGATATAGACACAGATAGATAGAAGATAGATAGATATAGACACAGATAGATAGAAGATAGATAGATATAGACACAGATAGATAGAAGATAGATAGATATAGACACAGATAGATAGAAGATAGATAGATATAGACACAGATAGATAGAAGATAGATAGATATAGACACAGATAGATAGAAGATAGATAGACGGATAGTCAGACAGATATCCACTGTTATAACCGGCTTCCTCTGTGCTCAGCCCCACTGTAGACCTGGACTGTGACTACAGCGCTACTGACTATGCTGTTGCTATGAGGTAAAGCCTGTGGTGGGTCAGCTAGGATCAGTGCCTGGCATCAGGTGCCCCCTCCGTGCACATGCCACCCACTTGCTTACCTGCTGCCGAGTCCGGGCTGTCCTTGTCGGTTCTGCCGTGCTCTGGCGCCCCCTGCTGCCGGTCGTTATTACACAAGCCCTGGTCCAGCCTGGCCTCGGCGCTGCTGCAGCAGTAGCGCAGTACGCAGGTCCCGCAGCAGATGGTGGAGTCGTCGCCGTCGAACCTCTCCGGGCACTGGAAGCCGTCCCGCCACACGTCCTGCGTGTCCGTCCAGCCGTGGCAGTACTCCCCGCTCCCCCGGGCAGCTGCCAGCACGGCCAGCAGGAAGGAGGCGCCTGTCAGCAGTGCCAGGGGGGAAGCCTCAGCCCACATGATGGGCACAACTAGTGTGAAGTCCCGGAGAAATCGCCTCTTCTTCTAGTGGAGGTCTAGCCCGGGGTTCACACAAAGCGAGAAGGTCGCGGTAATCCTGCAGACAAGAAGTTCTCCAGAACTGTCCCGTGCCCGGGGCTCACAGGCTGGCAGCGGGTGCCCAGCTTACCTGACAACCGTATCCTCCCTGCCCTACCATGAAGCAGGAGAAGTGGGCGCCCTGCAGTCCTGCCCGGAGAGGAGCCCGCGTCCCTGCCAGCATCCTGCCCACAAAACGCCGCAGTCCATTCACATGGCGCGTAGAGGAGAGAGCCGGAGATGTGGACGGCGCGGAGGTGACAGCGGAGTGCGGGGGAGAGCAGCCTCCTGCAGCCTCCGCCTCCTCCTCCTGCCCCTCCTCACCCGCATCTGCTGCCGAGGCTGGCTGCTGGGCTTTGTAGTTCTCCAGCAGCTGCAGAGGCTGGAAAACCAGTGGGAACTCCGGCTGAACTTTACAAGAACAGCAGCAAAGTCTTACAGGAATATCAGTAATATACAATATACCGCACCGTAGAAATCTGTAGAATACTAGTAATAATATACAATATCCTGCACCGTAGAAATCTGTAGAATACTAGTAATAATATTCCTAATAAATATACACAATATATAATACTAATATACTAATGATATTCCCGATAAATATACAATATAATGGGGATAATAATCCTAACAAATATAAACAATATATCATACTAATAATATACTAGATACTACAAATACTGTAATATGATAAATATAAATAATATAATATACTGCTCAATACTACTACTAATAAAATATCCGTATTTTGCAGAACGAAACATCTGGCCCCTGATAGAAGAGTCCTATCCTTGTCCGTGATGCAGACAATAATAGGACATGTTCTATTTTTTTTGCGGAAATACGGAAACGGAATGCACACGGAGTAACTTCAGTTTTTTTTGCGGACCCATTGAAGTGAATGGTTCCGCATACGGTCCACAAAAAAACCCGGAACGGACACGGAAAGAAAATACGTTCGTGTGCATGAGCCCTATAAGGGTCCATTCACACGTCCGCAATTTTGCAGAACAGGTGCGGACCCATTCATTTTCAATGGAGCCGGAATGTGCTGCCCGCATCCGCATTTGCGGATCCGAACTTAAGTTCCGCAAAAAAATAGAACATGTCCTATTGTCCGCATTTTCTATGAGAGTGCCGGCGATGTGTGGTCCGCAAAATGTAAAACGCACATTGCCGGTGTCCGTGTTTTGCGGATCCGTGTGAATGGACCCTAAGAAGCAGAGCGGAGCCCCCCATGGCTGGTCGAGCCTTGTCATCCAGCTTTCCCAGACTCTGTGCAGTCCGGCGGTGATCTCCTGTCACATATCCTGGTAATCTGCCCCCTGTGGGAGCGGTAATGACAGACAAATTGGTTGTCACTCACTTTTCCCAGAAAAAGGTACAACTGACTATAAGGCCCCTTTCACACGAGCGAGTTTTCCGCGTGCGTGCGATGCATGACGTGAACGCATAGCGCCCGCACTGAATCCTGACCCATTCATATGGATGTGTGCACATGAGCGTTTTATTTCACGCATCATCATGCACATTCACGTGTGAAACGCAGCATGTTCTATATTCAGCGTTTTTCACGCAGCCCTGGCTTCATAGAAGTGAATGGGGCTTCAGTGAAAAACGCATCGTATCCGGATGTAACCTGGATGTAGTCCGGGTGCGATGCTTTTCTCACTGATGGTTGATAGGAGATGTTGATTGTAAAATTTCAGGTTTTTTTCACGCTCGTGAAAAACGCATCAAAACGCATTTCACCTGCGCAGAAAAAACTGAACAACTAAACGCAATCGCAGACAAAACTGACCGAACTTTCTTGCAAAATTGTGTGAGTTTCCCTAAACGTATGTTGAAAGAGGCCTAACCCGGTAGAGGCCTGTTGGACGCCGTCTGACGGATTCGGCACACCAACACAATTTCCGTAATAATCAGACGCAATGGTGCTAGTGTGAACAGAGCCTAGGAAATGGGCCATCCAGGGACTTCTACCGTGGCCGGATTATAGGAACACCCCAGGTAAAACTGCTACGCTGCTGTGTCATCGCCAGGTCCAGAGGGACTGATGGGATTCTCGGCGTCCCCCGTCATTGTCACTACACTTGCAGCATGTAATGAGGATCTGTCACGAGGGACGTAATGTTTTGTCCCCTGCGACTGAGGAGCTCTGCAGAAAACACGGACTGTTTGGTGCCAAATCTACAAATGATCCTCTTCTTTCATCAGTCCTGGGGGGGGTGCTCTCCATGACACAAGTGTGCAAGTGACAGATCCAGAGCAGGACTGCTGTAAAGTGCCGGTCACCCGCGTCCACTGCGGGACATTGTCAGGATTTATAGTAGGATTAATGGAGGAAAGTCATTAATTAATAAAGTTTTCACCCAATGACTAAATGTTTAGGATCTGAATGTACTGATACTGGAAAGATGACCGATCGCTCATATGTAGTGGTAAGACACGGGCACCGTTTACTAAAGGCCCTGAATTCTGGGTTAAATCAACCCTGCTTTATACTGTGTGCCACATTTATTAGGCCTATTGCACACGACCGTATGGCTTTTTCAGTATTTTGCGGTCCACAAAAAACGGATCCGCAAAAAATACAGATGACGTCCGTGTGCATTCCGTATTTTGTGGAACGGAACAGCTGGCCCCTGATAGAACAGTCCTATCCTTGTCCGTTATGCGGACAATAATAGGACATGTTCTAACTTTGAACGGAACGGAA
Source organism: Bufo gargarizans (assembly GCF_014858855.1). Lineage (NCBI taxonomy): Eukaryota > Metazoa > Chordata > Amphibia > Anura > Bufonidae > Bufo > Bufo gargarizans. Next base: position 367,972 of record NW_025334412.1, read on the forward strand.
ATACGGAAACGGAAGGCATACGGAGTACCTTCCGTTTTTTTTTTTTTTTTTGCGGATCCATTGAAATGAATGGTTCCGTATACGGTATGCAAAAAACAGGACGTAAACGGAAAAAAAAAAACACGTTTGTGTGCAAGAGGCCTGGCTGCTTTCTTCCAAAAACAGCGCCACACCTCACCACAGGCCGTGCATGGTACTGCACATCTCCATTCACCTCAAAGGAACTGAGCTACAAGACACAACCCATGGACTGGTGTGGCACCATTTCTGGAAAAAAGCAGCCATATATTTCTAAATTCTGCACAACCTTTTGAAGGGAGTTTTCCAGGACTTAGGCATTGATGACCTATCCTCAGAATAGGTCCGCAGTATCAAATTGGTGGGGGTCCGACACCTGGTACCCCCACCGATCAGTTGTTTTGAGCAGCTGCCAGTGCTGGAAACCATACAGTGAATGGAGCCTGAGGTAGACAGCTCCATACACCGTCTAGTGGTCGATTGGGGCACTGCAGCTCAGCGCCCATTCAAGTGAATGGGATCTGAGCTGTAGCACACCAGTGCTGGGAAATGATACACTGCTCTCTGGTAATGGTGCTTTACTAATTCTGTTAGAATATACAGTGTCTAAGGCTTACATGCAGTTCCATCATCTTGGTTCTTCAGGAGTATGATGTGACTGCCAGGTCGGTCCCTCACATGTCACTGTGGGCAGCAGGTTGTGGGGACATATTACACTGGAGGGGGCACCGTGGCTGGCACTTTCTGTGGCACTTTGGTCAAAAAGAAGTAAGGCATTCATGTCCTCAGTGGATGATGTGAAGTTCGTGCTTTATAACTGATGTACCCATACTTGCCAAGGCTCCCCAAAAAATGGAGGCTCTGGATGAGCTGGTAAAACTGCGCACAGCACATGGAGGGCGGCCTTCTCCCAGAAAACACCCCTCCTGGACCACTAACTGTATGCAGTGCCAGGAAACCATAGGTACTATCGCATCACGGGAAAGGGGTGTAATGCGTCGCAAAAGGGGTCATGGCTACATAGGAAAGGGGCGGAGTCACCAACAAGGGCGCGGGTCCATGCCCAGGACACTTCAATTTGCGGACCGCACATGGCCGCAACCATAATAGAAAATGCCTATTCTTGTCTGTGATTGCGGACAAGAATAGGACATGTTCTATCTTTTCCGCTGAGCCGCGGAACGGAACCACGGTTGCGGGCAGCACATGGTGTGTGGTCCGCATCTTTTGCAGCCCCATTGAAATGAATAGGTCCGCACCTGTTCCACAAAATTGCGGAACGGATGCGGACTCATTCATACGGCCGTCTGAATGAGCCCTAAAACTTATCATTTATATCTCTGCTTTCTGTAACATAAGACCTCCCCCCATGAACAGCAATCAGTAGACAGGGAGGTGTTATCAGTGACTGCACACGACCGTATCCATTTTATCCACAAATCACGGATCCGCAAAATACGGATACGGTCCATGTTGCATCCTCATTTTCTTTACTTCAATAGGTCTATTTTCTGCATTTTGCAGCCAAGTAAAGGACATGTTCTATCTCTTTGCGCATCTGACATACGCAAAAAGAACATGTCCACAAAATGTGGACCACGGACCCATTGAAGTTAATAGATCCGCGGACGGCACACGGACCACATCCATATTTTGACGATCCACAATTTGCAGACTGAAAAACTAATACGGTCGTGGGAATGAGGCCTAAGTGTGTATACTCAGATAGCTGTCAGTCACTGATAACGCCTCCCCCCTGTGCGCTGGAGGAGGAGACCGCCGCTATTACATGCAGCGATCTACTCCTCGGTATAGGGATGAGCGATCACTCGTCCCTATACTGTCTCATTGTTTGCCGGCAGCAGAGCGCCTACTTCACGGGGCAAACTGCTGCCGACAAACCAGGATTTTTTAACATGTTAAAAGATCCCGATTACCTTATTCATTGGATAATCGGCGGCAGTATTACACTGCCAGATGATCGCTAACGAGTGTTCATATGAACGTGATCATCTTAACAATAATCTGTACGTGTAATAGAGCCTTTAGAACTGTTCATGGGGGGTGGTCTCACGTTGGAAAAAGCAGAAATATAAATGTACAAATAAGGCTACTTTCACACTTGCGTTCGGGGCTCCGCTTGCGAGTTCCGTTTGAAGGCTCTCACAAGCGGCCCCGAACGGATCCGTCCAGCCCTAATGCACTCTGAGTGGAAGCGGATCCGCTCAGAATGCATCAGTCTGGCAGCGTTTGGCCTCCGCTCAGCAGGCGGACACCTGAACGCTGCTTGCAGCGTTCGGATGTCCGCCTGGCCGTGCGGAGGCAAACGGATCCGTCCAGACTTACAATGTAAGTCAATGGGGACGGATCCGTTTGAAGTTCACACAATATGGCTCAATTTCAAACGTATCCGTCCCCCATTGACTTTCAATGTAAAGTCTGGACGGATCCGTCTGAGCAACTTTCACACTTAGAATTTTTTCTGAAATATAATGCAGACGGATCCGTTCTGAACTGATCCACCGTCTGCATTATAGGAGCGGATCCGTCTGTGCATCCGTTCAGAACGGATCCGGTTGTATTATCTGTAACATAGCCAAGACGGATCCATCTTGTACACCATTGAAAGTCAATAGAGGACGGATCCGTTTTCTATTGTGCCAGATTGTGTCATAGAAAACGTTTGGCTCAGTTTCGTCAGACGGACACCAAAACGCTACAAGCAGTGTTTTGGTGTTCGCCTCCAGAGCAGAATGGTGACGGAACGGAGGCAAACTGATGCATTCTGAGCGGATCCTTTTCCATTCAGACTGCATTAGGGCAAAACTGATCCGTTTTGGACCGCTTGTGGGAGCCCTGAACGGATCTCGGAAACGGAAAGCCAAAACGCCAGTGTGAAAGTAGCCTTAGAGATGTGGTCAGCAGCCTTATCTGGACCCTGGAAGTTGTGTTTTTCCCCAGTATCCTCTATGGATACAGGAGTCATTACATCCCATTGTGACAAAAGTATAATGTTCTGGATGGCGCACTCGGATTCCTTTTGCCCCTCGCTGAACATCTTATGATCATGTCAATCATTAGGGGTTTTAAGTAATTACCACCAGCAGCTGTCGGTGGGCCGGGGCAGGGGGCAGTGGTCCCTGGAGAGATGTGTCACCAAGCCTGGTGCAATATATCTGTGACTGATCTGCAGGAGGGTTCACAAGGAGAGCAGATCACATTCTCTCTTCTCGGGGTGGACAATGCTGGAATGTCATAGCAAGAGATGAGCAAAGTACTTGAAAATTTGATTTGTCTGCTTCGCCGAATTTAGCAAAAAAATTCACTTTGTGACGAATGACTTCTATTTCTGTTGTGGGTGCAATGACAGGGAACGGCGATTGCGCTGATCGCTACAAGCCGGCCACCACCGTCTTAATTGAAGATCTAGCGCAAAATCTCATCAAAAGTCGCCGCGCACAGGATTTCGTGCAAGATCTTCAATCAAGATGACAGCGACCTGCTTGTCGAGATCAAATGGATGAGGTACCGTATTTTTCGCCGAATAAGACGCACTTTTCCCCCCCCAAAAGTGGGGGGAAAATAGCAGTGCGTCTTATACGGCGAATGTAGCTTATTTTGCCCAGTTTTCAATGATACACCCGCCGCGATGCCGTGCGGCGGGTGTATCAGCTGTGAGGGAGGAGGGGCTGGGGGCGGCATCTGCTTTAATAATGGCAGCGGGGCCCGTGCAGTGACTATTCTACTACACGGGCCCCGCTTACTGTATAATCATATCCCTAATAGTTAATCGTTGTGTGCATGTAAAAGCATAATGAGCGATAATGATGAGCGCTGTGTATTACTTACAATTAGAAGCGCTCGCCGTTCGGAGCAGAGAGGAGGGAGGAGGCAGGCCGGGAGGACGGGCACTGGCAGTGTGAGTCATACGTCACGCGCCTGCGCCGCCCACTTTATGAATGAAGCAGGCGGCGTGGGCGCATGACGTAGTGACTCACGCTGCCAGCGCCTGTCCTCCCGGCCTGCCTCCTCCCTCCTCTCTGCTCCGAACGGCGAGCGCTTCTAATTGTAAGTAATAGACAGCGCTCATCATTATCGCTCATTATGCTTTTACATGCACACAACGATTAACTATTAGGGATATGATTATACAGTAAGCGGGGCCCGTGTAGTAGAATACAGTCACTGCACGGGCCCCGCTGTCATTATAAATGCAGATGCGACCCCCACCCCCATTATAAAAGCAAATGCGACCCCCACACTTATGGAGGGGATCTGTGGATGACACATAGCATAAGATGCTATATATGTGTCATCCACAGATCCCCCCCATAACTGTCATACACAGATCCTCATAACAGTGCCATCCAGAGAGGATCCCCCATAAGTGTCACCCACAGATCCCCATAACAGTGCGTCACCCACAGATCCCCCATAACAGTGCGTCACCCACAGATCCCCCATAACAGTGCGTCACCCACAGATCCCCCATAACAACAGATCCCCCATAACAGTGTGTCATCCACAGATCCTCCATAACAGTGCGTCACCCACAGACCACAATTAGTTCAAAAGCACACCTTTTGGTTCAAAATATTTTTTTTCTTATTTTCCTCCTCAAAAACCTAGGTGCGTCTTATGGGCCGGTGCGTCTTATAGGGGGCGAAAAATACGGTAAGTATGATTTTTTTTTAAAGTTTTTACCTCCATTCAGGAAACATCGATTCGCTACCACGAAGCACGAGGAAATTTGGCATTGTGGCAAATTGAATTTTTCCTGAAATTTGGATCGAAGTCCACGATTCGCTCAATACTAGTCGCAGCGGACATACTAAGATGGTAAAAAAACTTCTTTCTTAGAGCAGCGCAATAACTTTATAATGGGTTAAATCCTGTTCATAAATGTATATGGAAAATTCTGCACTAAAATTGTTTCCATCAAAGTTTTCAAGATCTCTGCTTGAATTCATTGCATGTAAACATTGGGGGTTATTTATAAATAAATAAAAATTATGAGACGTATTTCTGGCACAGATTGCAGCGCAAAGGCCCGCTATCCGCAACTTTTCCCTGCTCACGCCAGGTCACGCCTGTTATAGGTGTAGAAAATGGTCTAAATGTACACCCGAAGTTGCGCGAGACTTTGGTGAATTAGTCCGGTGTTCCTATCTGCGTATTTAAAAACATTTTAAATTAGGAATTGGAAGTTGGCTTTGGTACCGAGGGAACCACCATTACCAAAGCCTACACGGAGCCTGCTGTACGGAAACAACATTAAAAACAAAGTTTATGAATAGGGATGAGCGAACCCGGTTTCGTCCGAACTTCAAGGCAAAGTTCGGGTTCGGGACCCGAACTTGACCCCGAACCCGACCCCATTAAAGTCAATAGGGACCCGAACTTCACTTTATTATTTTCCGTTATAACGGAAAATAATAGCATTTTTAAGACAGAATGCTAAATAAAATGGCCATTGAGGGGTTAAAAACAATTTAAAAAAAACTCACCTCATCCACTTGATCGCGCAGCCGGTATCCTCTTCTTTCTTTTTTCTGCAGGACCTGCAAAAGGACCTGCGATGACGTCGCAGTGCTCACCACGTACAAGGTGACGTCAGCACAGGTCCTTCTATCTTCCTTCAGCAGGACCTGCGATGACGTCACCGTGCTCACCACGTGGTGAGCGCGGTGACGTCACCACAGGTCCTTTTGCATGTCCTACAGAAAAAAGAAAGAAGAGGATATGGGCAGTGCGATCAAGTGGATGAGGTGACTTTAAAAATATATATTTTTAACCCCTCAATGGCTATTTTATTAGCATTCTGTCTTAAGAATGCTATTATTTTTTGTTATAACTTTGTGTTTCAAGATCGGCGTACAAGGTTCAGGTTCATCTAAGAATTCTGTTATGGATACCGCAACTTATATGGTCCGTAAGAGCGGAATCCATAATAGAATTCTTAGATAGCCCGAACTCGAACCTTGTACTCCGAACTTGAAACACAAAGTTCGCTCAACACTAGTTATAACCTTGTTATAATGGAAAATAATAAAATCACCCGAACACTGAACCCAAACTTCAGTGAAAAAGTCCGGGTTTGGGTCCGGGTACTCGAACTCGCAAAGTTCGGTACGAACTCGAACTTTGCAGTTCGGGTTTGCTCAACCCTATTTATGAATGAATCCACTTCGCCGATGACGTCACATCTACACCCGGAGCAGGCGCATTGAGGATGGAGCGGCCGAGCGAGCGTCCTCCTCTCAGTGCGCCTGTGCCGACTGAAGACCGGTGCGGCGCAGGCGCGAGATTTAGAAGGCAGACAGGGCTAGCCAGAGAACAAGAGCGCTCGCTGGCCCTGTCAATCAGCAGGAGGAGGGGGCGTTTATTTGAAAGGAGGATGCAGCTGCTACCAGCAAGTAACCACCCTACTTGCTGGTAGAGAGGTAATTTACATATTATAAAAGTCAGTTTTTTTAAGAAACTACTGAACAAAAAAGAGTAAGAGGACTATATAGTGAAAAATCGCAGTATAAGGATTTTAAGTAGCCAAAAAATGACTTTAGTGGGGTGACAGAAGCCCTTTAAGTTCTCCTGCAAAATGTATTGATAAACTTGGGAATTCATTTTTCCATCGATGATAGCAATCCGTCCAGGCCCTGACGCAGCAAAGCAGCCCCAAACCATGATGCCCCCACCACCATACTTCCCAGTTGGGATGAGGTTTTGATGTTGGTGTGCTGTGCCTCTTTTTCTCCACACATAGTGTTGTGTGTTTCCTCCAAATAACTCAACTTTGGTTTCATCTGTCCACAGAATATTTTGCCAGTACTGCTGTGGAACATCCAGGTGCTCTTTTTTTTTGGACAGCAGTGGCTTCCTCTATGTTTTCCTCCCATGAAATCCATTCTTGTTTAGTGTTTTACGTATCGTAGATTCGCTAACAGGGATGTTAGCATATGCCAGAGACTTGTGTAAGTCTTTAGCTGACACTCTAGGATTCTTCTTCACATCATTAAGCAGTCTGCGCTGTGCTCTTGCAGTCATCTTTACAGGATGGCCACTCCTAGGGAGAGTAGCAGCAGTGCTGAACTTTCTCCATTTATAGACAATTTGTCTTACCGTGGACTGATGAACAGCAAGGCTTTTGGAGATACTTTTATAAGAAGGCCCAAAATATGAATGTGATAAAATTATCAGAGCGGCGGTCTTTGTTCTAAAAAAAAAGTCCTAGTTAAATTTCCCCTGATGAGTTTTATGAAACGTGCAATTAGTTATTAGGGCAAGCCTTAGCCCACTCTATAGGGTCACATTAGGGTTGTCTTGGACCCCGCCGTCTCTAGCAGCTGAGCGTCCTGTTGGAGCCATCCACTTCAGTGTTATCAGGACGCAGCCTGCACCCTGGACGTTGACGACAGAGCGGTAGAAGTACGGTTTTCACTTTAGGTGCCGCTGAGTACCTTTTTCCATTCTTTCATTGTTTGGGTGCCGCCGTGCACATTGACCTGTTATACCACCGCTCTGATAATTTTATCACATTCATATTTTGGGCCTATTTTCTTAATTTCAGGAGTAAAAGTTATGTTTTAAAATAACTAACAAATCACTATTTTTGGAGCCATTGTTAATAATACATAGTGACGTCTATCAAGAGGATTCAAGTCCATTTTTTGTCAGACAGATACTTTTATAACCCTTTCCAGCTTAATGCAAGTCAACAATTCTTAATCGTAGGTCTTCTGAGAGCTCATTTGTGCGAGGCATCATTCACACCAGGCAATGCTTCTTGTGAAAAGCAAACCCAGAACTGGTGAATGTTTTTTATAGGGCAGGGCAGCTGTAACCAACATCTCCAATCTCATCTCATTGATTGGACTCCACCTCACTCCAATTAGCTCTTGGAGATGTCATTAGTCTAGGGGTTCACATACTTTTTCCACCTGCACTGTGAATGTTTACATGGTGTGTTCAATAAAAACATGGTAACATTTAATTATTTGTGTATTAGTTTAAGCAGACTGTGATTGTCTATTGTTGTGATCAGATCACATTTTATGATCAATTTCTCCAGAAATCCATATCATTCCAAAGGGTTCACATACTTTTTCTTGCAACTGTATGTGTACATCATGCACTTAAGTCAGTCAGAAACAAGACACATGCAGCGCACACCAATCACTCATTGGACAGATGTGGGACACGAGACACTTATACATGGCTCACATGCCACTGATGCATATGTCACATGCTGCACATTCCACTGATACATAGAACATATATAGCACACACTAATCACACATAGGAAACACGCAATGCACATGCCAAGACATTTATGCCTAATACTATTAAGTGCAGCACAGTTAAAGGGGTTAAAGCGGTTGTCTCTCACTTCAGCAATTGGCATTTATCATGTAGAGAAAGTTAATACAAGGCACTTACTAATGTATTGTGATTGTCCATATTGCCTCCTTTCCATCACATTATACACAGCACGTATCCGTGGTTTTGACCACTCTGCAATCCAGCATCGGTGGCCGTGCTTGCACACTATAGGTAAAGGTGTTGACCTATTCGCACTTCCAGCCTTTCCCTATAGTGTGTAAGCACGGCCACCACTGCTGGATTACACGGTGGTAATAACCACGGATATGTGCTGTGTAGTGATGAGCGGGAGGTGCCATATTCGATTTCGCGATATTTCGCGAATATTCGAATGAATATTCGTGTTATATTCGTCGAAATCGAATATTCGTAATTATTCCAATTATCGCGAATAATATACGAATAAATTTTTCTCGCGTATTGCGATTATTTATCTTGATAGTATAAGGCAACGTTCCTATGCTAATTGACAATGGCTAGGCTAATATGTGTATTTTATGAAATTTCGTGATTTGCTCTAACTTCGTCTCTTAGAATATTACGAATATTCTAAAAGACGAAGTTAGAGCAATATTACGAAATTTCGTAAAATACACATATAGATTGTAATTTAGCTAATATAGTGCTATAGTCCCTTTTTTTTCCTCTAATTTTTTTTTGCCTCTTCTGAACTTAAGTTTTGTAAAATATGTACACTATTAAAAAATATTACTATAGCAGTATATTAGCTTAAATACAATCTATGTGTATTTTACGAAATTTCGCAATATTGCTCTAACTTCGTCTTTTAGAATATTCGTAATATTCTAAAAGACGAAGTTAGAGCAATATTAAGAACATTTGCAAAAGCCGAAATTGCGATGCGAGTAATATAATACGAAATAATCGCATGAAGATTTCAACTTAGCACTGCTATATTCCATATTCTAGCCTAGTATGGAATATAGCAGTGCTAACTTAGCACAGCTATATTCCATATTAGGCTAGAATATGGAATATAGCAGTGCTAAGTTGAAATCTTCATGCGATTATTTCGTATTATATTACTCGCATCGCAATTTCGGCTTTTGCGAAATTTCGTAAAATACACATATAGATTAGATTGTAATTTAGCTAATATTGAATATAGCAGTGCTAAATTGAAAACGCCACTGACTGGAGCAGCCAGGAAGCCAGGAATCCAAAGGACAGGTAAGAACAACTTTAGGGAAGTGGGAAAGGAAAAAATTATAATAATAAAAAAAAATAAAAAAAAGAATATTCGAATTCGCGAATATATAGAACGATATTCTAAATATTCGCGAAATCTCGAAATTGCGATATTCGAGAAAAAATTTCGCAATTCGAATATTCGCGCTCAACACTAGTGCTGTGTATAATGTGATGGAAAGGAGGCAATATGGAGTATCACAATACATTAGTAAGTGCCTTGTATTAACTGCATGATAAATGCCATTTACGGAAGTGAGACAAACCCTTTAACCCCTTTAAGCATAAATGTCTGGCATAAAATTTACCAAATATTAACCTCCTCAGATTGCACATAATCTATTGTATATTTAAAAGGGTTGTCCTACCATAATGACCTATCGCCTATCTACAGGTTAGCTGATAAATATCACATTGCTGGGGTCTGACTGCTGGAACACCCACTGATCATGAAAAATGGGGTCCTGAGACATTCAATTACATGACAGCCAATCTATGTACACAAGGGTCTTAAGACCACATTCCCTTGATCATGGGGGTCCCAGCAGTCAGACCCCCATCAATCAGACACTTATCACCTGTCGTGTCATAGCTGTTGGGCCTTTTCACATTCCCTATCCTGAAAGGTTTTCTTTGGGTGTAAAAAAAATAAAAAAATAAAATCTGGCCCAAAATATGTGTCAAACTAAAATAGAAATGCTCGCCTGTTAAAGGGCCTGTGTCCTCTTTTCTAGTTATCCTCTATCCACAGGATCAGGGATAACTAAGTGATCTGTGGGGGTCTGAACGCTGGAGTCCCCACTGATCCCCCTCCTTGATTGAGTGGCAGGTCGAGCATATGCGCTGCCTCTTCATCCTTCTCTATGGGGTCGCCGGAGATGGCGGAGTACAGCTCTGGATATTTCCAGTGGTCCCAAATAGAATAAATGGAGCAGCAGAGCATATGTGTGGCCTGCCACACCATCAAAAAGAGGGAACAGGACCCGTTCCTGGGATCAATGGGGGGTTGCAGAATAAGACCCCACTAATCATATAGTTATGCCTTATGGTGTGGAGAGGATAACTTGAAAACCTACAATAATTATCTCTCCTGAGAAACAAGATAAATAATTACTCCTCCGTCTTATCTCCGGGCGCAGGAGACTGGGGGCCCATTGAGGAATCCCCCGCCTCCCCGGTGGGCCAGTCTGAGCCTGCCCCCCTATAGCTATACCTCTGCATACCTTTTCTTCCTGAAAACATACCGGGCATATACAGTACAGACCAAAAGTTTGGACACACCTTCTCATTCAAAGAGTTTTCTTTATTTTCATGACTATGAAAATTGTAGATTCACACTGAAGGCATCAAAACTATGAATTAACACGTGTGGAATTATATACATAACAAAAAAGTGTGAAACAACTGAAAATATGTCATATTCTAGGTTCTTCAAAGTAGCCACCTTTTGCTTTGATTACTGCTTTGCACACTTTTGGCATTCTCTTGATGAGCTTCAAGAGGTAGTCACCTGAAATGGTCTTCCAACAGTCTTGAAGGAGTTCCCAGAGATGCTTAGCACTTGTTGGCCCTTTTGCCTTCACTCTGCGGTCCAGCTCACCATCTCGATTGGGTTCAGGTCCGGTGACTGTGGAGGCCAGGTCATCTGGCGCAGCACCCCATCACTCTCCTTCATGGTCAAATAGCCCTTACACAGCCTGGAGGTGTGTTTGGGGTCATTGTCCTGTTGAAAAATAAATGATGGTCCAACTAAACGCAAACCGGATGGAATAGCATGCCGCTGCAAGATGCTGTGGTAGCCATGCTGGTTCAGTATGCCTTCAATTTTGAATAAATCCCCAACAGTGTCACCAGCAAAGCACCCCCACACCATCACACCTCCTCCTCCATGCTTCCAGGCATGTAGAGTCCATCCGTTCACCTTTTCTGCGTTGCACAAAGACACGGTGGTTGGAACCAAAGATCTCAAATTTGGACTCATCAGACCAAAGCACAGATTTCCACTGGTCTAATGTCCATTCCTTGTGTTCCTTAGCCCAAACAAGTCTCTTCTGCTTGTTGCCTGTCCTTAGCAGTGGTTTCCTAGCAGATATTCTACCATGAAGGCCTGATTCCCACAGTCTCCTCTTAACAGTTGTTCTAGAGATGTGTCTGCTGCTAGAACTCTGTGTGGCATTGACTTGGTCTCTAATCTGAGCTGCTGTTAACCTGCGATTTCTGAGGCTGGTGACTCGGATGAACTTATCCTCCGCAGCAGAGGTGACTCTTGGTCTTCCTTTCCTGGGGCGGTCCGCATGTGAGACAGTTTCTTTGTAGCGCTTGATGGTTTTTGTGACTGCACTTGGGGACACTTTCAAAGTTTTCCCAATTTTTCGGACTGACTGACCTTCATTTCTTAAAGTAATGATGGCCACTCGTTTTTCTTTACTTAGCTGCTTTTTTCTTGCCATAATACAAATTCTAACAGTCTATTCAGTAGGACTATCAGCTGTGTATCTACCTGACTTCTCCACAACGCAACTGATGGTCCTAACCCCATTTACAGGTCCTTCTAAAAAAATTAGCATATTGTGATAAAGTTCATTATTTTCTGTAATGTACTGATAAACATTAGACTTTCATATATTGTAGATTCATTACACACAACTGAAGTAGTTCAAGCCTTTTATTGTTTTAATATTGATGATTTTGGCATACAGCTCATGAAAACCCCAAATTCCTATCTAAAAAAATTAGCATATCATGAAAAGGTTCTTTAAACGAGCTATTAACCTAATCATCTGAATCAACTAATTAACTCTAAACATCTGCAAAAGATTCCTGAGGCTTTTAAAAACTCCCAGCCTGGTTCATTACTCAAAACCGCAATCATGGGTAAGACTGCCGACCTGACTGCTGTCCAGAAGGCCATCATTGACACCCTCAAGCAAGAGGGTAAGACACAGAAAGACATTTCTGAACGAATAGGCTGTTCCCAGAGTGCTGTATCAAGGCACCTCAGTGGGAAGTCTGTGGGAAGGAAAAAGTGTGGCAGAAAACGCTGCACAACGAGAAGAGGTGACCGGACCCTGAGGAAGATTGTGGAGAAGGACCGATTCCAGACCTTGGGGGACCTGCGAAAGCAGTGGACTGAGTCTGGAGTAGAAACATCCAGAGCCACCGTGTACAGGCGTGTGCAGGAAATGGGCTACAGGTGCCGCATTCCCCAGGTCAAGCCACCGCTGAACCAGAAACAGCGGCAGAAGCGCCTGACCTGGGCTACAGAGAAGCAGCACTGGACTGTTGCTCAGTGGTCCTTTTTTCGGATGAAAGCAAATTTTGCATGTCATTCGGAAATCAAGGTGCCAGAGTCTGGAGGAAGACTGGGGAGAGGGAAATGCCAAAATGCCTGAAGTCCAGTGTCAAGTACCCACAGTCAGTGATGGTCTGGGGTGCCATGTCAGCTGCTGGTGTTGGTCCACTGTGTTTTATCAAGGGCAGGGTCAATGCAGCTAGCTATCAGGAGATTTTGGAGTACTTCATGCTTCCATCTGCTGAAAAGCTTTATGGAGATGAAGATTTCATTTTTCAGCACGACCTGGCACCTGCTCACAGTGCCAAAACCACTGGTAAATGGTTTACTGACCATGGTATTACTGTGCTCAATTGGCCTGCCAACTCTCCTGACCTGAACCCCATAGAGAATCTGTGGGACATTGGGAAGAGAAAGTTGAGAGACGCAAGACCCAACACTCTGGATGAGCTTAAGGCCGCTATCGAAGCATCCTGGGCCTCCATAACACCTCAGCAGTGCCACAGGCTGATTGCCTCCATGCCACGCCGCATTGAAGCAGTCATTTCTGCAAAAGGATTCCCGACCAAGTATTGAGTGCATAACTGAACATAATTATTTGAAGGGTGACTTTTTTTGTATTAAAAACACTTATCTTTTATTGGTCGGATGAAATATGCTAATTTTTTGAGATAGGAAATTTGGGTTTTCATGAGCTGTATGCCAAAATCATCAATATTAAAACAATAAAAGGCTTGAACTACTTCAGTTGGTGTGTAATGAATCTAAAATATATGAAAGTCTAATGTTTATCAGTACATTACAGAAAATAATGCACTTTATCACAATATGCTAAATTTTTTAGAAGGACCTGTATAAGGCAAGAAATCCCACTTATTAAACCTGACAGGGCACGACTGTGAAGTAAAAACCATTTCAGGTGACAACCTCTTGAAGCTCATCAAGAGAATGCCAAGAGTGTGCAAAGCAGTAATCAAAGCAAAAGGTGGCTACTTTGAAGAACCTAGAATATGACATATTTTCAGTTGTTTCACACTTTTTTGTTATGTATATAATTCCACATGTGTTAATTCATAGTTTTGATGCCTTCAGTGTGAATCTACAATTTTCATAGTCATGAAAATAAAGAAAACTCTTTGAATGAGAAGGTGTGTCCAAACTTTTGGTCTGTACTGTATATATATATATATATATATATATATATATCTGTTGGACTGTCCCAGTACTTGCAGCGGCATGGTGACAACAGCTGACCACTTACCTTGCCTGGTATGTGAAAACACATTCACTGTCCCGGGATCATCGTATCCCAGATGAGGAAAACTTCCTGAGCAAATGCTTCGTATGAGGCCATGAAACGTCCAGTCTATTTCTGCTCTCAGGAAGCGATACAGTTGCAGACAGATAAATATAACTGCGAGAGGTAACCTGACTAGACAGGAGCGCATATGGAGGGAACCACAAATTACACAACGGCACGCCATTAATCCAACAACCTGCATTCAGGGCATTCCAGTCCTGCTGAGTAACCTCTGCCCGAGCCCGAAAATTGGTAAATGCGAATTTTTCACATATTAGTAAATGTCATTATCCATAGTAATTGATCCCCACTGCAGGAAACATGGTGGTCCTATTGTTACACCTTCAATAGTTGTCTGCCGAATGATCGTCTGGACCCCTCCATACTCATGTGCGTTCAGCTCAGCTGCGGGTCTATGTGTTCTCAGTGGAGGGAGGGGAGTAAGCTGCTGCCACTTAGAATCTTTGAGAACCGGACGTCGAAGTTCAACATGCCCGATCCTTCAGCTGACGGGGGAGAGTTGGCATACCTCCATACACATAAGATAATCAGCCGCTTTTGCCAAACCATCAGGTTTAGTGTTGAGCGCCAATATTCAAAAAACAAATTTTAATCGCGAATATCGGCACTTCGAGAATTCGCTAATATTAAGAATATAGTGCTAATTATTCGTAATGACAAATATTCGTCATTTTATTCCATCTGAAGTCATGATTCCTCCCTGCTTAAGTTGCTTGTGGGCCAATGACTCATTGGTCCACAAGCAAGAAGCAGGGAGGAATCATGTGTTCAGATGGAAAAAATGATGAATATTATAAAAACGAATATATAGCACCATATTCTATAGTGCTATATATTCGTTTTTGACCCACGCCTGTATTGAGCGAGCAATATTCGCATATTTCGCGATCATTACCTTGCCGATTTTTGCGCAAAAAAAAAGAATGTAGAATATAACGAATATTCGAATTCGCAAATATATGATGAATATTCTACAAAATATTTGCGAAATATCATGAATTCAAATATGACCCCTCCTGCTCATCACTAATCAGATTCAGATGTATTAATAAGATAACCGTTGTTGGAGTTCGGATCCGTTCCATCGCTTGGGTAAAAGGGGGGGGGGGGAATGGGTTTTAGTTGGGCAGGGGGGGGGGGTGGGTCCTATGTTCATTAACTATGATGGATGGGGATTGTGGTTTGTACATGGTATACTGTGTAACTAGATTACTTGATCTTATATGTATCCGATGCTATGCCAGATGATATATTGCATACTCATGGAAGTGATTCTGTGGCCGATCATGTAATGCTATGGTACTATTGTTATCAACTGTTGCATGTATACTGTGCAGACTATTTTCTTTCTTTGTATTTTTGTGATTTTCAAAAAATGTCAAACAAAAATGATCTGATTAAAAAAATAATAATAATCAGATTCAGATGACTTTTCTCTTAGGAATCATGCACACGACCGTAACCGCTTTTGCAGTCCCCAAATTGCTGATCCGCAAAACATGGATACCGGCATTTTCCCTTCCACAGGTCCCGCCCTATGTTACAAAATGTCTATTCTTGTCCACTAAATGGACAAGTATAGGACATGCTCTATTTTTTTTATGGGGACGAGGTACGGCGTGTGGATATGGACAGGACATAGTGTGCTGTCCGCATTTTTTGCAGCCCTATTGAAATGAATAAGTCTGCATCCAATCCATAAAAAATGGATTCAGACCAAAACTACTATCGTGTGCATGAGGCCTTATGTTTATGGGGGCCTTAATATTATATAACTACTGCGGTGGAGCCTGACTGGAAGACCCACCATAGCCAAACATTTTGGCACAATAAAAAACTCATGTGAGTCCAAGCGGTTTTTATGCCTATTTGTGTGTGAAGGAAGCCTGAAGCTGGCCGATAGTGATTTTTGTCATCCATATTGGCCGATTTTGATCACTTTTTGCTTTTGGTTTGCTTTTTTCAGAATACGAAATCGAGGTCAGACACTGATGGAATTTTTTTAAAAATTTTATTTTATTTTTTTCCATGTCACTATCTATATTTTTATTTTTAAATGTATATAATCCTGCTATTTTCCACACCACTGGCCGGTAGACATAATAATAGGTCATGATTTCCTGTTCTGTACAGGAAACTTTTCAGTAGCCATTATCCTCATCATCACAGGCAGGATTACAACGGCAGATATCACCTCTCTATTGATAACACAGGACCCACCATTCACAATAGGTTATATCACAGCTTATCTACTCCCTCCTGACCTCTGCACAGGTCACAGAGCATGCCTAGAACACTCTCCCATATAAGTCTATGATGTCCCCTCCTGTCCATTGTGCCTATAGCCCATGTGGCTGTTTCAACAGGAAGTCTTAACATATTTTAAGCCTAGTGGCCAGTGTGAAAATTGCAGGATTATATGCAATAAAAAAATAAATAATAGATTGTGACATGTAAAAAAAAATGTTTAACACAAAAACTTGATTTAACCAATAGATAATTTTCTGATGGCCCATTCCCCTCAAAGGCTTGGTCCTTCCCCTTACTATTGATGGCCTATCCTCAGGAGAAGTAGTCAGTATTTGATCGGAGTGCATCCGATAAACATATTTTCTGCAAACCTGAAGATCTGCGATCACAATTTGTAAAGTGGATGTGTACAGGGATAGATAGTGAGCGACCATCAAAATTAGTCGCATAATACGCCCTATCGAAGCGGGTAATGGCATCGTACCTCTCCGGGATCAAGTGAGGACTGATAAGGATTACCTTGACTGGTACACTGGGACAAACCTTCAGCTGTGAATAGTATCACATTCCTACAGGGTTTGTGCCTCTGGATATAAAGGGAATATAAAGGAGCTCTCAAAAATTAAAGATGGAATCTGATTGGTGGCTATGGGCAACTAAGCCATTTTTCCTTTGCACCAGTTTTTGATAAATCTCCCCCAGTGTTTCTATTCACTGAAAGCGAGCAGAAATATTCAAAAAGAAAGAGGAATTGAAACTAGAAGTGAATTAGAAAGTTTGAGAACTTGTCATTTTACACCTCGTTACTGTCTATGAGTTCCAGAAAGCTGTGAGGCTGGGGGGCCCCTCGCTGTTTGGTGACACCTGCCTGCAGTTAAAATCCCCACCTGACCACTTGAGCACGGGTCATAAATAAACCCCTGACACAGGCCTCACCTATCCTGCTGCCCAGCGGCTGGCTGACAGGAGGGTCAACAACCACCGCTCAGCTGTTCCTCTCAGAGAGCTGTCTGGAGGTGACATCACAAGTGTCTGCAGCCCACACAGAGAAGATAGCTCTCCATGGTTAGGGCGACATTTACCAGACCAGGCTTCATATCATATTAGGTCATTCTTATTCTCCATGGTATGGGGGGTTTATATAAGGATTTCCATAATTTACTGAAAATAGATTTATGGCCGAATCCTGTGTAATAAGTACGGAAGCAGCTCCATCGTCCTGGAATGTGAAGTGTGACTGCACTAAGAAGTACTCAATAAGAAGTGTACTGTATGTTTAAGGCCATGGCCCATTCTTAACCCTGGTTTACATGATGGGGGTGGTAGGGAATCTTACAAAAGTGTGACCCAAAAGAGACCTGGACTGTAAGATCGCAGGGTGTAAAATAACCGCGCGGGTTGTGTCAGAACTACCTAACAGTAATGAGTAATGAGCGAACTTCATGCTTTGAAGTTCGAGTTCGGCGTTTGGGTTTTCTGGCAATTCCGTTATGGATGCACTTAATTTATGGCCTCTTCATAATCCTCCGAGCAGTCCATGCACCTAAACTGCAATTTACGGCAGCTCATAGCTACAGTAGATTTCAGTCTTCATTTACATCGGAAAACTAGCATAAAAGAAGAAAAAAGTGCCCGGCCTGTTGTCCACGCCCCCTCCCCGCTCTCACTACGTGCAGTGGCTGGGTTTTGGGTAGCCCCAACGATACGCTGGGTCCCCCCGGACACCGTTGAGGTGTCACCATGTGTCGCTGCTCTCCGGAAGGGATGGCATGGCATGGTGCAACCCGATGGGGGAAAAGTCCAGAGAGTTAGGGACTGCAGTAAACCAGTGTGCTTCTTTACTGGAGGAATTCAGGTGCAATACAGGTGTGGCATAGAGTTGGCTTCTCCAGTTTCCTCCCTGGCAGAAGAAGGGTTTGATGCTGAGGAAAGGCCTGAGCTAGCTGTTCCTCTCTCTGTCAGAAGGCTGTTACCCTGGCCAAAGGCTGGTGGCCCAAGGTCTGTGGCAGAGTATATCCGTCTCTGTGTCTTCTTCTGGTCATTCAAGTAGTCTGGCAGAGTCTCCACCTCTAAGCACTGTTCCCTAACTGCAGAACACTAGAGGCTCTCCTTATATACAGTTTCTAGCTGAACTAGAACCTTCTAGTGGGAGGGGTGGAGTGGAGAAACTCAGCACAAACAAATACAATGTTCCAATTTCAGTCTGTCATAGACTTGCATTTGAGCTTTAATGATACTTAATGGCAATGACAAAGCAGTTTTTCCAGACAAAAAATGGTTTTCAAACATAATAACGTATCAGCAGCTGGTATTCAAAAGGTCAGTCTGTCTAGGTTTGGTAGTAAACAATTTTGTCTTTTTCCCTCCAAAACATTCTCTTCTTTAAACCTTATGGTAGCTGTGGAAAACTACCAGCTTCTCATTATTAGCTAGAGAGTCCCAAAAGTCTCTCAGTATTCATTTACCCTTTCCACAGTGCTATGCAAATACAGCGCAAATGAACAGGAAATATATCACAATATACAAATAAAATGCAGTTACACAGTATTAAACAGTATAAGTCAATGCAAGTTAACCCTATAAAGTGAAATAAAGTAAGGAGTTGATGATGTTGCATAAGGGAAATAGTGGCAAATGTCCACAAATGTTCAGACTTCAAAGTACTCCTGCTCCAGGGCACTACATACGGCCCCTTTTACGGAAAGAGGCGGCTGCCGACTTGTTCTTCGTGTGATCATTGTTGGTTGACCATTCGGTGGGGAGGTTAATTAAGCTCTTGAATTTCCTTCATTTGTACACGATCTGTCTGACTGTGGATCGGTAGAGTTATAAAGTTTTGTAACCTTTCCCAGCCTAATGAGAGGGGTTACCAACCATCCAGAAAATTATGAACAGTCCATAAAAATAGCCGACTTTTTTTCTGAGTCCGTGAAAAAACATAGATGTGTCTGTGATTTTTTTGGAGGCTGATGGTAGTTGACTAGATTATTTTGGTGGTAATAATCATTATTTTACGTTCACAGTAAATGCTGGTAATGAGTTCTTATCAATATATTGAGCTATAGACATGTATAGAAACATAGAATGTGTCGGCAGATAAGAACCATTTGGCCCATCTAGTCTGCCCAATATAATGAATACTATGGATAGCCCTTGGCCCTATCTTGTATGAAGGATGGCCTTATGCCTATCCCATGCATGCTTAAACACCTTCACTGTATTTGCAGCTACCTATTCTGCAGGAAGGCTATTCCATGCATCCACTACTCTCTCAGTAAAGTAATACTGCTTATAATATTTATCATTCATTAGGGTTTTCCAATTTGCCTGTAAAAAAATATTGGCTGTCCGTTGTTTAGAGAAAAGGAAAATTCTGGTTAGCAACCCTGCTGATGAGCATCATCAACCCTTCTTCTCAGGTCCTCAGACTTTGATAGATCTTTGTTCTTTAAATAAAACATGTCACCCACTCACACCTGATTGTCACCTCACTGGATGAAACCATCTGACTCTAATTTCGCTGTCAAATTACCTGCAAATCCTAAAGATTCACATACTTCTGACACTCACAGACATGCGATATTGGATGATTATATGTCTCAAGTGTGCGGCACTAGATGCTAATTGCTGAATCCAGGTAAGGACACTTGGGAGGGTGGTGGAGATGGTTGCTGTAAGACGATATAATACAATTACTTCTTGGTATTTCCATTCAGTGCACTGCAGTGTTGTTGTTTTTGGGCTTAGTCCCGTTTCAGCATCTTGTCTTCCGTCCAGAACGGATTTTCTTTGTCAGTATGTTGTTTATGTGGATTATTCCAGGTGCAGAGAGAGAGGATGAAGAGGTAATCTTAGCTTTCTCATATACAATAGAGCAGTGACTGCACCTACTGCACAGCGGGCAACGTCCTCTAACAGGTTCATCTTCCACAGTAATCAAATAATGCCATCACCTGGCAGCAGCTAGAGGAAAGTGCCCAGGTCATACTCTCTTATTATTCTCCTAAACAACTCTGCTTAACATATGTGCCTCAGATGTTACATACTCAGAACTTCATGACGTGTCATGTTCCATGTCACCTGGCCCCTTTAGAGTCCAGGTGACTGCAGCTTCTGCCCCTGCAAGGGGTGAGGGGAGGGTGCCCCAAGTTACAGCACTGACAGACAAGCTGTGGTGCTCCTGGATCTCAACACTTCGACTTTCCTGCTAGAGAAGTGGATTCGGTTTAAGACCTCATTCAGACACCCATAATGCTTCCGCATGTTAGTGTCCGTGTTACGGTAGCAAGAATTAGGCCTAAGGCTTGTATCACCCAAGCGTAAGATTAATGCATTTTTGCACCCATATTATGTTCACAAACCCTGACTTAAAGGGGTTATCCCATCAAAAGGATCATAGTTTAATTTGTCCACGCTGCGACAATGATCATTTTCCTAAATATAATGTTTATGCCAATTCCTACCTTTCTCGTTAAAAACCTCCCCCTTTTAACTCATTGTTGTACTGTGTCCTCCCTTAGTTACGGCCACCTTTCGCCGGCCGAATGCAATGGCCGCGCATGTGCGGCGATCGAAACCACCTTCCAGTGTGTGGCTGCATTTCTTCCATGAACGCGCACGCCGCCGGCCGCGCATGCGTGGTTCTTCATTCCCTTGTGCTGCTTCTGAAACAGAGCCGCAGAATGCAGGACGTGAGAGGGTAGAGAAAGCGCTGCGGCGTCTCCCAGAATGAAGTTCGGCTATAACGGGAGCGCGCACTCAAGTATAGGAGGCGGAGTCAACTGATCAGCAGAGCGCAGACGAGCTGCCCATCAATAGAAAGGACAACGCCCCAGGAAATAGGCGTTAGTACAGAGCGAACGGGAGACGCTGCGATGAAATTAGAAGGTGGGATAACCCCTTTAACATCAATAGAACTAAATTTGGGCAAAAAATTACTCTAGTATAAAACCAGCCTTAAATGGGTTGTCCAGCTTGTTGGACATTCTTAGCTTTCGGTAGAAGCGTGCTCTACGTTTTGCAAAAATCATACTGATCTGAGCCCCGCCACTTCGTTCTGGCTCCCTTGCTTTATCTACTGGTCCACGTCCTGTAAACTTTTAGACAGAACAGGTGACGTTTACTGCTGCTGCTGCCAATGTTTGGTCTCGTGACCCAGCAGTAAAGCACCTCTTGGGGACACGTCACCGCTGAGGCCTTTCATTGCCTGCAGCAGCGTGCATAAAACCATCCATGCAAGAAGTTTACACACAGGGACTGGAACTCCGTTGAAAACCTGCACAGAGCTACAGAGCTCGAGAAGAGTGTCAGCAAGCAGGTATTTATAGATTTCTGCACCGGTCCCACTGGGTGAGGGGGGAATAAAAAAAAAATCATGAACAGCCCCATTAAAACCAGATGCCTAATATTATGTGGATTCCCCTGTCCAGTGACCCACTATGTCACAGCTATTGATAGGATTGGATACATTACCTGTCCTTCATGTTTTATGATGTGTTATACTATGTTATTTGCATGTGCTTCAGGTTGAAGCACAGGGTTAATTTCAGTTCCTTAACAACCGGGCTTGAGCTGTTTCCCGTGAAGTTAGTTAATTGTTGTTAGACAGGAGTGTGGAGAACTAGCCGCATCAGACCAACTTTGGGACTCAGGGAGAAAGCCAGAAAACATCCCAAATAAGGATTGTAGATCAGAATCCTTAAAGGGGTTCTCCAGGAATTAAGAAAATGAAAATACTTAATTATTACTTCATTATAAATATATTCCCAAATACCTTACATTAGTTATAATGGCTCATCTTGTCTGGATAGCAATCATTACGAGAAACAAAATGGATGCTGTCCTTTTAGTACAGACAAAACCTGTCCTAATCACACAGCAGGACAAGTTACTTCACAACACTGAGCTAAAGAGCTGCCTCATCCTCCTCTGCTCTGCTTGTTAGGAATTATCATCCTGAATACAGTTTAATATGGTCATCAGCTGAATCTCTGTAGGAATGGAGTTCATGAGCAGATGTGGCTAATGAGCAGCAGCTTTTGTACGCAGTCTCCATTACCCCAGTCTGTCCTGTCCCTCATCTCTGTACTTCATGTCTCCTCATGAGCTCCATTCCCACAGAGATTCAGCTGAAGATCTTCTCATCTGTCCCTGACAAGTAGGAGAGGAGGATGAGGCAGCTCTTTACCTCAGTGTTGTAAAGTAACCTATCCTGCTGTGTGATCAGGACAGGTTTTATGTAAACTAATGGGACAGTGCCCATTTTGTTTCTCCTAATGATTGCTCCCCAGACAAAATGAGCCATTATAACTAATGAAAGGTATTTGGGAATATATTTATAATAAAGTAATATTTACGTATTTTCATTTTCTTAATTCCCGGAGAACCCCTTTAAGAAGGCTGAGCAGCCATAAAAAAGAGGGTGTGTGTGAAATCTGTGAAGGTAATGCTCATCTAAGGCTACTGGACTTTACAGCTGTTGAATTGGTCTAGAGCCTTCCAGCTCCCAGTCATATTATTGTGGCAAGTGCTGCCTTTGAGGGTCTACACCAAGCAGTGGGAATTGTAGACATTTTGTGAGGAATTGCATCCCTCGGGCTGGACTGGGACATAAAGTACGGTTTATTTCAAAGCATATCTCTGAAGGGATGTCCTGAAGATATTACACTTATTCAGCCCCTTAACCTGCTGTAATTGTGTTGGAACTTTAAGAAGTGTGCCTCCATCTTGTGGAAGATTACATGAATCTTCAGTAAACATTTTGGGGGAGATTTATCAAACTGGTATAAAGTAGAACTGGCTTAGTTGCCCATAGCAACCAATCAGATTCCACCTTTCATTTTTGACAGCTCCTTTGGAAAATTAAAGATGTAATCTGATTGGTTTCTATGGGCAACTAAGCCAATTCTACTTTATACCAGTTTGATTAATCACCCCCTTTGTGTTTATATTTCAACTGAAAGCTCCATCCTCTCTGCCTCCTGTTGCACTGCACTACTGCAACACCAAGGACAGCCCACCATCCATCCGACAGGAGACTCCAACTAGGGTGTGCCCCCAAGGACACCAACAACCAGGTGCTCCTCCTTCTCACTGTAACAACCCTGGGAGTGAGGGAGAGGGGACCAGCCACTGTGAGGCCACTGAGTACCCCAACACCACTACGTCTCCTATCCTATCCTCCCCTCCGGGCTGTTGCACTCATGCCACAAAAACAGCTTTGGCCCATTAAAACATGCACTCCACAAGATATCTGGAAGTTTCCTTTCGTATCTGGCACCAAGATGTTTGCATTCGTGAGATGCGGCCTCCATGACGTGGACTTTCAGCACATCCCACAGATGCTTGATTGGATTGAGATCTGGGGAGTTTAGAGGCCAAGTCAACACCTGAACTCTGTCATGTTCTTCTAACCATTTTTGAACTCTTTTTGCAGTGTGCTCAATGCAATATTTTGCTGAAAGAACCCACTGCTTTTAGGGAATAACTCTGCCATGAAGGGGGCTACTTGACCTGTACAATGTTTAGGTAGGTGGTACATTATGTGTCATATCCACATGAATGCCAGGACCCAAGCTCTCCGAGCAGAACACGGACCAGAGCATTGCACTGCCTCTGCTGGCTTGCCTTCTTCTCATGCATCCTGATGCCATCTTTTCCTTACACATAAACCACACCATCCACATGCTTCAAGAAAATATGTGAATCATCGGACAAGGCCACCTTCTTCCACTGCTTCATGGTCCAGTTCAGATGCTCAAGTGCCCAATCTAGGTACTGACGGCACTGGACAGGGGTCAGCAGGGGCACTCTGACCAGTCTGTGGCTATGCAGCCCCACTTGTAGTAATCTGTGATCCCATGTGTTCTGACACCTTTATACCATAGCCAGCAGGAACTTTTTCAACAAGTTGTGCTACAGCAGAGCTTCTATGGGATTGGACCAGATTGGCTAGCCTTTGCTCTCCAAGTGTATCAATGAGCCTTAAAGGGAACCTGTCATCAACTTTGTGCTGTCCATACTAACGGCAGCATAAAGTAGAGACAGGTGAGTTGATTTCAGCAGTCTGTCATTTAAAAGTTAAAAGTAAGTGGTTGCCGAGAACCAACATCACAATCATTGCAGACTGGGCCTAGAAAAGAGTCACGGCCACCTGAGAAGAGTCCTGGTTATTCATGAATTCTTGCCCTCCCTGCCCACCTTCTGATGACCGACCGGCTTCTACCTAGTTTTCTCCCTTTCTCTCTAGGAGAAAACTGCCAATCATCAGCGGATGGGTGAGGAGATTATGAATAACCAGGACTCTTCTCAGGTAGATTTGACTCTTTTCCAGGCCTGCGCTGCAATGATTATGATGCTGGTTCTTGGCAACCACTTACTTTTAGCTCATGAGTGACACACCGCTGACATCAGCATTTCTGTCAGTATTATATGCTGCCCTCAGTGAGATCAGCATAAAGTTGATGACAGGTTCCCTTTAAGCACCCATGACTCTATCACTAGTTCACCTTTCTAATAACTGCATACTGGGAACACTACACAAAACCTTGTTTTTGGACATGGTCTGACCTAGTCATCTAGCCGTCACAAATTGGTCTTTGTCAGTCGCTTAGATCCTTACGTGTGCCTATTTGTCCTTCAGGAACTGACTGTTAATGATATATATATATATATACAGTACAGACCAAAAGTTTGGACACACCTTCTCATTCAAAGAGTTTTCTTTATTTTCATGACTATGAAAATCGTAGAATCACACTGAAGGCATCAAAACTATGAATTAACACATGTGGAATTATATACATAACAAAAAAGTGTGAAACAACTGAAAATATGTCATATTCTAGGTTCTTCAAAGTAGCCACCTTTTGCTTTGATTACTGCTTTGCACACTCTTGGCATTCTCTTGATGAGCTTCAAGAGGTAGTCACCTGAAATGGTCTTCCAACAGTCTTGAATGAGTTCCCAGAGATGCTTAGCACTTGTTGGCCCTTTTGCCTTCACTCTGCGGTCCAGCTCACCCCACCTCGATTGGGTTCAGGTCCGGTGACTGTGGAGGCCAGGTCATCTGGCGCAGCACCCCATCACTCTTCTTCATGGTCAAATAGCCCTTACACAGCCTGGAGGTGTGTTTGGGGTCATTGTCCTGTTGAAAAATAAATGATGGTCCAACTAAACGCAAACCAGATGGAATAGCATGCCGCTGCAAGATGCTGTGGTAGCCATGCTGGTTCAGTATGCCTTCAATTTTGAATAAATCCCCAACAGTGTCACCAGCAAAGCGCCCCCACACCATCACACCTCCTCCTCCATGCTTCACGGTGGGAACCAGGCATGTAGAGTCCATCCATTCCCCTTTTCTGCGTCGCACAAAGACACGGTTGTTGGAACCAAAGATCTCAAATTTGGACTCATCAGACCAAAGCACAGATTTCCACTGGTCTAATGTCCATTCCTTGTGTTCTTTAGCCCAAACAAGTCTCTTCTGCTTGTTGCCTGTCCTTAGCAGTGGTTTCCTAGCAGATATTCTACCATGAAGGCCTGATTCACACAGTCTCCTCTTAACAGTTGTTCTAGAGATGTGTCTGCTGCTAGAACTCTGTGTGGCATTGACCTGGTCTCTAATCTGAGCTGCTGTTAACCTGCGATTTCTGAGGCTGGTGACTCGGATGAACTTATCCTCTGCAGCAGAGGTGACTCTTGGTCTTCCTTTCCTGGGGCGGTCCGCATGTGAGCCAGTTTCTTTGTAGCGCTTGATGGTTTTTGTGACTGCACTTTGGGACACCTTAAAAGTTTTCCCAATTTTTCAGACTAACTGACCTTCATTTCTTAAAGTAATGATGGCCACTCGTTTTTCTTTACTTAGCTGCTTTTTTCTTGCCATAATACAAATTCTAACAGTCTATTCAGTAGGACTATCAGCTGTGTATCCACCTGACTTCTCCACAACGCAACTGATGGTCCCAACCCCATTTATAAGGCAAGAAATCCCACTTATTAAACCTGACAGGGCACACCTGCGAAGTGAAAACCATTTCAGGTGACTACCTTTCGAAGCTCATCAAGAGAATGCCAAGAGTGTGCAAAGCAGTAATCAAAGCAAAAGGTGGCTACTTTGAAGAACCTAGAATATGACATATGTTCAGTTGTTTCACACTTTTTTGTTATGTATATAATTCCACATGTGTTAATTCATAGTTTTGATGCCTTCAGTGTGAATCTACAATTTTCATAGTCATGAAAATAAAGAAAACTCTTTGAATGAGAAGGTGTGTCCAAACTTTTGGTCTGTACTGTATATATACATATATTTTATTCCCCATATTTCTCAAGTTATCCTCCTCATGTGTATACAACTTTGTACATAACAACCACTCAAAAGAGAAAAAGGAGCACAATGTAACACAACGTAACCACACATTGCAAAAACATATGAATATTGCTCCCTCTTGTGGTAGGATTATACCAAGGCAGAGAATTGCAAGACAATTGTGCTTAGTAGTACTGCACGAAAGAGCGATCCCCTTGAGAGATTCTTATTTGACTCTGGTAGACACAAGCACAGTGGTCCGACCCTCAAGCAGCAATATTAATTGGGTCTGAGAAGACCATCGTAAGTTGAACATATTGAAATTTGAGACCATAACTCGATGGGAAATCAGTAATTGGTTTCAAAACCCCTAAAATGTCATATCAAAGGAAAAACAAGTAGATAACTAACACAGATACGGCAAGTCCTTACATACAGAAGTCAGGCCGAGCTGCTGGAAGCTGTAATCGCTTTCTTCGTAGAGGTCAGAAGTCCTGTATAGACCACAGCGTACCAGAAAATAAAACACAGAAACCTTACCAGTATGACGTAATCTAAGCTTTTTGCAGAATTTCATCTGCTGAGTAAACATCATATGGAAGTTGTCACATTAGACAAATTGCTTTCTAACCGGCAGCTCAAGGGTTAATTTTTCCTGAGTTCAGGATTTGGTAACTCTTCCAGATCTCATCACAGACACTCCGGCAGCTTGGAAAAAGTCCATGTGCGCTGGTGGTAATATAATGAAAACCAGTAACATGGAATTGTACACGTATGTGTGATCAATGCTCTGCCATACGCTATTGCTTATTACATCCTAGCATGGCAACCAGCCTCGAGTCCTTAAATGATCCCCATTTATAGTACGCAGCCGAGCGGTATGCATGGAGTCTGCACTAGAGAGCTGCATGATGCTTCTGTACGGACCCATATTAGGCCTCATGCACACGCCTATAGCCGTTTTTGCGGATCTGCAAAACACGTGTACCGACCGTGTGCGCTCCGCATTTTATGGAACGGAACGTCCTGGCCTCAGTAGAGCAGTCCTATCCTTGTCCATAAAACATACAATAGGACGCATTCTATTTTTTTAGGGTGCCGCAGAACGGACATACGGATGCGGACAGCATAGGATGTGCTGTCCAAATCTTTTGCGGAAGTGAATGGGTCCGCATCCGACCTAGAAAAATGGGGATTGGACGCGGAAAAAAAATAGGTTTGTGTGCATGAGCCCATACGGAGATATTTGAATACAAGAGCAGCGCTTCTCCGGGAGAATATTGTTATACAGCGAATCCCATATGGATCAGAGAGAGGAAAAAAACTGTGTGTCTCCTTGTATAGTATAGACCAGGCATCCTCAAACTGCGGCCCTCCAGCTGTTGTAAAACTACAACTCCCACAATGCCCTGCTGTAGGCTGATACCTGTAGGCTGTTCGAGCATGCTGGGAGTTGTAGTTTTGCAACAGCTGGAGGGCTGCAGTTTGAGGATGCCTGGCATAGACCCACAGAATTCTATGTCGGTCCATACGAAGAGGAGATTTTTCACAGCACTCACCAGTCTTTGATATATTCTTTTATTGCAAAAAAAAAAAAAAAAGACAAAGTGCAACGGGTAACAAACATAGCAGGTAACCACCGGCCGACGGACCATTTTGCTTCCACTGATGCTTTCTCAACGCAGCATCAGTAACTATTTATTATGGACTTTATCTATGGGGTGACATGTTGAAGCCAGGTAATTATTATATGTAATAGAAGGGACCTTCCTCCTTTGACTTTCTATATTGCAGGTCCTTTACTTGCATTTGAATGATATACGGTACCTTTGACCTTATACTCTTAATGGGTTGCATCAATAGGGGCATAGATGCCTGTGCTGAGAACATAGCCCTACCACTTTACAAATCACTAGTCAGACCACACATGGAGTACTGTGTACAGTAATGGGCTCCCGTGAACATGGCAGATATAGCAGAGCTGGAGAGGGTCCAGAGGAGGGCAACTAAAGTAATAACTGGAATGGTTGGACTACAGTACCCTGAAAGATTATCAACATTAGGGTTATTCACTTTAGAAAAAAGATGACTGAGGGGAGATCTAATTACTATGTATAAATATATCAGGGGTCAGTACAGAGATCTATCCCATCATCTATTCATTCCCAGGACGGTGACTGTGACGAGGGGACATCCTCTGCGTCTGGAGGAAAGAAGGCTTGTACACAAACATAGAAGAGGATTCTTTACGGTAAGAGCAGTGAGACTATGGAACTCTCTGCCTGAGGAGGTGGTGATGGTGAGTACAATAAAGGAATTCAAGAGGGGCCTGGATGCATTTCTGGAGCGTAATAATATTACAGGCTATAGCTACTAGAGAGGGGTCGTTGATCCAGGGAGTTATTCTGATTGCCTGATTGGAGTCGGGAAGGAATTTTTTTCCCCCTTAAGTGGGGAAAATTGGCTTCTACCGCACAGGGTTTTTTTTTTTTTTGCCTTCCTCTGGATCAACTTGCAGGATAACAGGCCGAACTGGATGGACAGATGTCTTTTTTCGGCCTTGTAAACTGTGTTACTCATTTTTGATGGATGGTGTACCGTAAGGTAAGTTGTAGCTTTGAGCCTTACCTATACAATACATGAGTTACAGATCCAAATTTTTTGTAGATTGGTGTTTAATTTGTATGGGAAGACACAGGACCCGCGTTTATGATCGGTGGAGCTCCCAGTGGTTGGAATGCAACTGATCAGATATACTGTGGATAGAGGAATACGCTTAAAACGTGGCGCAATCCCTTGAAATAGGAGATATAATTATATCAGCTCATCTGTTTTCGATGTGGAGGGGAGGTAGAAAACCAGTCAGATGTCTCAGTGATGTATCGATTGTGAAACCCAATATGTTCAATCCTTCTTTCTACCAATGTCTGACTACTACATTTAGCGTATACACCAGGAAAAGATCCTAGTCTATATATCCATAGGGCTCTATTCACCTGACAAAAGGCCAAAAAGTGTCCTTGTTGAGCATTGGCATACCTTTGTTCAGCTGTATGGGAAAGTGAAGTAGACAGCTGTTCTTACAGAGAGGACCACCACAACAAATGCATACTGTGCATTACACGGGAAGCTCTGGGTCACATATGGCTATGGTAAACGTATGAGCCTTCCACCAGACGTATGCTTCAGGATACCCTCTCAACATATACAACAGACAAAAGGCTCAGATGCAGTGTGAACCAGAACGACCCGGACCAAATGTGGCTGACAAGTGTACATGATTGCCAGCTTCGCCCAGGCCTCTACGGGAAGTGGTCTCCTCCATGGTTCCTCATATTTATTTTTCCATACAACACAATGTGGAGAGTCTTCTGAAATGGAGAAGGGTTCCCACTGGTTTTAGAACATTTGAGTGCATCTGCATGTGCCTGTGAGTCATCCATCTTTGATACCAGAGGGTAGACCACAACAGTGGAATCTGAAATGTCTGGAGGCTCTTTTAAGAAACAGAACGAGTTGATTTTCTTCAGATAGCATTCCTTCCAAACCTCAGACATTTCTTCTTCAGCTGTTCTGTCAGCAAAGGGATCATGTAGAACACAAGGCTTTCCTAACGTGGAGCGCGATGCGGCCAAAGTGTAATAAACTTGTCTCCTCTAACACAAACCAACACAATCTTGCTAATCTATAAAATGAAAGTAAGGAATGTATCGATGGAAACCTGGAGATGATCATATGGTTTGTGGATATATTGTAATTTTTATTTATTTTTTTCTCTTTATATTCAGACATGTTTCTGTTTACTCGTATAGCACACAGCCAGCAGTGCTGAAGTTTTTCCAAGCAGTCCTTCTCAGGAGCATTCAGCTGGTGGAGCATGACTGCACTGGCAGTGGCGGACTTTACCACCACACAAACCAAACAAATGCTTGGGGCCCCCAGAGATCAGGGAGTACCTGCTGGCAACAAATGGTTGGCTCAAAAACAACCAAAGGGTTGGAAATGCCACCGGCTCAGCCGCACAGGGGCCCAAGGAGCCAGGGGAGCCCTTCCCAACTGTAGGACAATAGCAGAGGTGCCCAATTGCTAAGCTAAGAGCTGGGCTTAGTGGACCAATGGGGCAGAATTTAATTGGATTATGTTACCGCTGGGCAGAGCTTACCAATGTAGTCGGGTGCGGCTTAAAGGAAAACTATCACCTTAAAAGTGCGATGCAAGCTGTAGGCATCATGTTACAGAGCAGGAGGAGCTGAGCAGATTGATATATAGTTTATGGGAAAAGATTCAGTAAAACCTGTAATTTATACATTTATATATTGCTGCTCATTGTGGGCTTTGAAGTCCAGGAGGCGGTCCCATCAGTGATTGACAAACTTCCCTCTATGACTGTGTATAGAGATAGCTGTCAATCACCGATAGGACCGCCTTCTGGACTTGAAAGCCCCAAATGAGCAGCAATATAAATGTATAAATTACAGGTTTTACAGAATCTTTTCCCATAAAACTATATATCAATCTGCTCAGGTCCTCCTGCTCTGTAACATGCTGCTATCAGCTCAAACACCATGTTCTGTGACAAATTCCCTTTAATGGTACGACTGAGGCCCCCAGAAATGCCAAATTTGCTCCTGTCCATTGGATCTTTGTCATGCACCATCCCCTCATTCTCTGCACTAGGCATTACACACCTAAGGGTTTACTGACAGATTTGTTGCTGAGATTCTGAGACTGTCCCCTTCATTTAAACAGGGCTTGCAGTAAACCATATTCTTGCCCCCAAAATCCATCAAACCCTTTAATTAATTATAACTTGCCTGCTGAAGAAAGTTTCCAATATACTTACTGTTTCAAAGTTGTGTGTATCGGCCATTGTGGAACCCGATCATGTGATGCTCCTCTCTTTGGAAATCCTACATCTTCTGCAAGTTTCCGATAAGGTCTATGGATGAGGGCGTCACTTCCACAGGCCCGGATGGGAGAGGTGCTGTGTGGACATGTGTTTTCAAAGGTGGGAGGGCAACAAGTTGATGCTAGACACTTTTGACATCAGCTTATCTCCCATGAGAAACAAAACTATCTGCCGTCAGGAAGAGTTTAGGTAATTAGTAGGTTGGCCTTAATGTAACATGTATAGGCAACTTCAGTCACCGGGACAGCTGTAAGCAGAGGATGTATGGCAACACATGGAGCCAAAGGCACTTCATTTGGCACTGGATTGGCTTCTCCAGAAGCAATGTTTCAAGGGGAGAATACCTTCTTAGAGGGGTTTTCCAGGCCATTGATAACCTATCCTCAGGGTAGATCATCAATATCAGATTGGGGAGGGTCACCCACCGATCATCTGTTCCCTGCAGCCTCTGGCACTGGAATTAGCACTGTGAATGAAGAAGAAAGGACAGCGCCGTTCAAAGTCTAGTGGTCGTGTCGGGTTACTGCATTTCAGCTCCCATGAAGTGAATGGGACCAGAGCTGCAGTAACCCAGCAAGACCACTAAACTTTGAACGGCGCTGTCCTTCCTGTTCCATTTACAGTGCTAATTCCAGTGCCAGAGGCTGCAGGGAATAGCTGATTGGTGGGGATCCCTCAGCGATCAGATATTAATGACCTACCCTGAGGATATGTCATCAATGTCAGGGGCCCGGAGAACCCCTTTAATATGGCATCTGATGGAGCCTGACTAGATGAGAGCACTGCGGCTGCCGTAGTATGGCTCTATACAACTCTGTGCCATTAGGGGATGTGAAAAGATGGCTACAGGAACCTCCATCTTGATTTTTTACTGTAAGGGTACTCGCCCACATCATTTTGCACTGGCATTTTGCACCATTAAAAAGACACCTTAGAAACTGCTCAGGTGTTTTTCCATAATGCATCGTGTTTTTTTTTTATAGTGTGTTTTCCTAAAGGACTGTGTGAATCATGTTTCCCCCCCCCCCCTCCCCCCTATAGAGATGTCAAACCACCAAAAAACCTGTGTCCTGCATTTCAGATTTCCCATAGACTTTTAGTTAACCTCTGGAGATGGCCATTTTTACTGCAAAATGCACCAAAACACACGAAATGCCCTTAAAGACCTGAGTGAACCCAGCTTTAGGAAACCCTTCTATTAAGGCTACTTTCACACTTGCGTTCGGAGCGGATCCGTCTGGTGTCTGCACAGACGGATCAGCTCCTATAATGCAGACGATGGGATCCATTCAGAACGGATCCGTCTGCATTATATTTCAGAAAAAATTCTAAGTGTGAAAGTTAGTCAGACGGATCCGTCCAGACTTTACATTGAAAGTCAATGGGGGACGGATCCGTTTGAAATTGAGCCATATTGTGTCAACTTCAAACGGATCCGTCCCCATTGACTTACATTGTAGTCTGGACTGATCCTTTTGGCTCCGCACGGCCAGGCGGACACCCCGAACGCTGGTGTCCACCTGCTGAGCGGAGGCCAAACGCTGCCAGACTGATGCATTCTGAGCGGATCCGCTTACACTCAGAATGCATTGGGGCTGTACGGATGCGTTCGGGGCCGCTTGTGAGAGCCTTCAAACGGAACTCACAAGCGGAGCCCCGAACGCTAGTGTGAAAGTAGCCTAAGGCCTCATGCACACGACAGTGACCATATTGTGGTTCGAAAACCATGGATCTGCACCTTCTGTGAACAGTCCTGCATTTTTCTTAATAAAAAATGTCTATTCTTTTCCGCAATGAGGATAAGGAAAGGACACACAGATGTGGACAGCAGATGGATGCCATCCGTTTGCTGTCTGTTTTTTTATTTTTGCAAACCCATAGAAATGAATGGGTCCAAGAGCAATCTGCAAAAATGCAGATCGGACACAGATGCAAAATTCGATCGTGTGCGTGAGGCCCTAAACATATAGGTGGATACTACTTACACCTCCATGTAAACGCAGTGGTATTGAGTTACGATGCCAGGGGAACATCACGCAGCTGGCCCTCTAGTGGGGATTACCGTGAACATGCTAATTACTAGTAATACAATCTGTATGATGCTATAGTAAACCTCGCCGTAACCAAATCCAGAAGAACGGGTTCTGTATAGCAGCGCAAGATTCCAGCTTTCTGTCTTACAGAGGAACCAACACTTCCTCAGGCTCCATAAGAAAGCACTTACTTTCCACGGTCTGCACTGTCTGGTGAGGCAGCACTAGGCATTACGCCTCACTGACGTCTCCACTTCTGCTGCTCGGTTTGATTTGCTCCTTGGAGTCACCTCATCAGTAGTTCTTGCTTTGTGTGCTTGCAGCACCTAGCTGGAATTGGCCTACAACAAAAGGATCAATACTGGACTCATTCATTCCAGGCGGATGCAGTGAGCTTGGCTTTCACGGAGAAGTCTTGGCCGCACGCGTCTTGTCACTGGAGTACGTCACCGGTACATAGTTGATTGTGATAAATGGCTGCCAAAATCACTACTAATACTACGAATTACAAATCCCTGGGCTGGTACAAAGACCGTGGAACTCTCCATGGCTTCAACGCAGACACAAAAAAAAAATCATTGCAAGAATTTATATGGCTTCTATCAAATATTTTCACAACTACAAGTAGGTCAAGACCAATCTCAAAGGGGTGTAACATGGCTGCAAAGCCCAAAAAATGACATTAACCCCCTCATCAGTCTACTGACCTCACCATACAACACCATAGACATCTAAAGCTCTGTAGAACCTCAAGGTGTCCAACCCAAGACTGAGTATTGACTCTTAAAGGGTACATACCCATAATTTCAACCCGAAGCCCCCCTGACTTCAGCATCGGCACAATTCATGCTCCGATGCTCTCCTTTGGCCTGCGCTAAATCACGCAGGGCAAGGGCTCTTTTGTTTACCACCACACACTGCAGTGTGTTCGGTGACGTCACCGGCTCTAATTGGCGGGCTTTAGCGCTGCCCTAGCCGTTTTACTGGCTAGGGCAGCGCTAAAACCCGCCCATCAGTGCCAGTGACGTTACCGGGCTTCCTGGCATTCCCATGGAGAGCCCGGTATGTCACAGGATCTCCAAAAAATGCCTTTGCCCTGCGCGATTTAGCGCAGGGCAAAGGAGAGCATCGGAGCATGAACTGGGGGCTGCCAGGGTGAAAATGGAGGTATGTCTGGGTTCAGCTCTGAAACTGGACAACCCCTTTAAAGGGGTTGTCCAGGATTAGAAAAACATGGCTTTCTTCAATAAATGCCTGTCCATGGGCATACTTGTCAACAGTCCTGATGGCACAATCCCTGCAAAAGAGGTGGTGCTTATGCAAACCTTGTCCAAAAGTTGTAATTTTGCCACATTCCCATGGTGAGAATTAAAAGGGTTTTCTGAGACTTTTCTACTGATGACCTATCCTCTGGATAGGAAAAACAGACCAGCACTCACTTATCGATGCTATTGTGTATTCTTTATGGTCACATTCATTTTCTGTGACGCGTTTTGGCTTAGCTGTTTGAGAAGGCAGCAGCGCTTGCAGTAGCATGGCGGTCTTCTCTCTGCTCACCAAGCACAGCGCCGTACATTGTATAGCGTCTGTGCTCGGTATCGCAGCTCAGCCCTATTTACTTTAATGGGGCTGAGCTGTACCCTAGGCCATGTGACCGATGTACAGTGACATCACATGGCCTAGGCAAAGGTGCGAAACGGCCATGGCGCTATTGTGAGTGCTGATGCCTTCTCAAATAGCTGATCGGTGGGGGTCCTAGGTGTCGAACTGCCACCGACCAGTATCAGAAAACCCCTTTAAATGTCCCTATTTTGACTTTGGGATCATGCTGTGGGTTGTGCCAGGACTACTGAAGTTTACAGAGAGGACTTGCAATATCATACTCGACCTATGAACAGGTGTGGTGAGGTTTTAAGAAGAAAGCGGCCATGTTTTTGGCAACACCGGGCTGTTTCTTTCACGCATTCATTGGAAGCAGATCATCGCCGAGCAGGAAAGGACTAATGCATGTATATAATAAACTAAGAGGAAGATTTATGAAACTGTCTAAAAAAAATAAAAAAGGGGGAAAAAAAAAAAAACTCGTAACCAATCACAGCACCGCTATCGTTCCATATCCCCCTGTTGAAGAATGAACACTGCACTGTGATTGGCTGCTTTTCATAAATCTGTCCTTTAGTTTTCCAAGAGAGTAAAACATATACGACGACGCCATATGAAATACATGCCTTCTCTGATAACAAGCCACTGGAGCAAGACGTTATTCTGGATGGATGTGACACAGGAACCCAATTATTTCACATTGTCCCTGGGTTGTAGAACAAGATCAATATAGAGCAAGACGTAAGGGGCTGATGGAGGACATTAGGCGGTTTTACCATTACATCGCTCCCATTGCAGATGAGTTCTGAAATACAGCTCCAGGCTCCTCGCTGTAAGACACGGAGATCTTGTGATCTGCAGAACACCATCAACACTACAAGTAAAGGCAGCCGCTAAGAAAACTTCAGGAACAGCTCATACTTGCCATTTCTCCTGGAACATTTGGGAGGCGCCCAGAAAAAGGGGGGACTTGCGGGACACCCAGAAGACCCGGTAAATCTATCGCACAGCTCATGCAGGGCTGATTTCTCCCAGAAATGTGGCGCTGGGATACTGCAGCCCCGGTGCCCATAGGTGCTCTGAAGTTAAAAGGTCTCCAAAGGTCCACTGTGCTTTTCCACAACAGAACTGACCAAAACTTTTGCGCAGAAACGTAGTGGATGTGATTGTAGACTGCAAAGGGTTAAATCCGCAGCCAATATATATGCAAGCAGAAATTGACATCTTGCAAATTTTAACACACACACACACACACCAACAAGGGGGGGGGGGGCATTTATAAACTTTTTTGATGGCAGCTATTGACATAAAAAGCTCAAGACCCCTTTTTCTGCCTTTTTTCACGCCATCCTCACCATTTGGCAGTGGCCAGGGCTGGGCCTTTGGCAAATTTATTTTGCGACCCAATTGAAATGAACGGCTCCACATCTGATCTGCAAAAAAAAAATGCGGATTGGATGCGGAACGAAAATACGTTCATGTGCACAGGGTCATTAACTGTAATACCAACAAGAGTGCCACCGCTTCTAAGAAGGGAGAGATTTTCAAGTCA
Organism: Bufo gargarizans; assembly: GCF_014858855.1. Lineage (NCBI taxonomy): Eukaryota > Metazoa > Chordata > Amphibia > Anura > Bufonidae > Bufo > Bufo gargarizans. Next base: position 404,846 of record NW_025334412.1, read on the forward strand.
CATTTAGACACTGCAAGGAGCAGCAGATTGTCTGGAAGGAAACAATCCTTCCCGAAAATCGGGCTCGTTAAGTGGAGGTGAAGAGCTACCTGCAGCGATCACCTCCACAGTATGAAGACCAGCGATGGCTGCTGCTATTGATCGTCGTCATGCAGCTGCAGTGTCCCTGGGCAGCAGAGTGCCGTTTAGCCATCTTTATCTTGTCATATTTTTCCACTTCTTCAATGCCGTTCCTTCTCCTGTAAGACGTGTGATATCCAGGCTGCATTTGTTTGGTTTCTTCCTTCTGGGTGGTAGAGAAGTGCTGCATTGTAATTCAATTATGGGTTTTGAGACCCTTTAAGACACTTTTCTATTTACTGTTGCTTGATGGGGATAAAAGTAGTAAGTAATAGACTTGCACTCCAGCCTGGAGGACCGAACCATACAGGGTGTGTCTGGCTGCAAACGTCCGGTGTTGTCGGCGTGATGGCAGCGGTGCAGCCGGGAGAACCAGAGCGGCACAGGATCTGCTAGGTAAGCGATGATCTATTCTATTGCAGGCACATCGTCAGTGTATTTCCTCCTGAAACTAAACAA
>NW_025334414.1:0-35062 GCF_014858855.1 Bufo gargarizans
AATCGCTATATACCGTCATTGACCATGAACAAGGCATAAAAAATATGAAATCACAACTGAGGAATTATGGCAATCTTGGAGAGAGACAAATAGAATTCCTGGCAGAAGGTGTGAGATATATTTTAACACACAATTATTTCTTTTTTGAAGGGGCTTATTACCTCCAGACCCGTGGCACTGCCATGGGCACCAGGTTCGCCCCCAGCTATGCCAATCTATTTATGGCACAGTGGGAGCAGGAGACCATTTTACCCAGGCTGGGGTCGGACCTGGTGCTCTGGCAGCGTTACATTGATGATATTATTTTTGTCTGGCAGGGAGATGCATCTAGCCTCCACACCTTCTTGGAAGACATCAATGAAAATGATTACAATCTTAAATTCTCCTCCAATACGAATCAGGAATATACTGAATTCCTGGATATTCGGATTACTACCCAGAATGACCGCTATGTGTGTACTACTTTTCAGAAAGAAGTAGCTAAGAACAGCTTCATCCTCTTTTTTAGTTGCCATTTGCCTTCTTGGTTATTGAACATACCTACAGGACAGTTTCGTAGAATAAAGAGAAACTGCACTAACCAGATAGAATTTGAGGATGAGGCTGTTATGATGAAGAAAAATTTTTTAGAAAAAGAATATCCAGAGATAGTTGTCGAGAAAGCACTATGTAAGGTTAGAAAAATGGATAGAAAAATGTTTTTCGAAACCAAACAAAAGAAGGATGATAAACCCGTTAATGATAATAAATTCCGTATAATACTGCCATATAATGCACAACACAAAAAAATAGAACAAAGCATCAAAAATAATTGGCATCTTATTCAGAACGACAAAACCATAGGCCCCTTAATCCCACCTTTTCCAGAGATAGTGTATACAAAGGCCCCTAATCTGGGTATAAAAATAGCACCATCTATTAAAAATCAGACAAGGGAAACTGGATCTGGAAATAAATGGTTAAAAATGAGTGGGTTTTATAGATGTGGTCGTTGTATAAATTGCAGGAATACGTCCTTTCCAAAAAGAACTACGCGAGTGACTTCAACACAGAACAATTTTTCAGTAGAGATAAAGGATCTTCTCACTTGCAATAGTTCAAATGTAATTTATATTATTGAATGCCCATGTGCTAAACAATATATTGGCAGGACCAAAAGATCCCTAAAAGTTAGGATTACGGAACATATAAATAATATAAAGAAAGGGTACGAAAAACATGTACTATCAAAACATTTCAAATTGATGCACAACCAAGATCCCAAGTCTTTAACTTTTGCAGCTTTTGAACAAATAGAACGCCATTGGAGGGGAGGGAACCATATTGCCCGGATGTCTAGGGCTGAGTCCAGGAAGATTTTCGAATTTGGCAGTTTGGCCCCAGCTGGACTAAATGCCGAATTTGAAATTTTCGGGTTTCTGTGATGGGTCGGGTGTCTTTGGCCCATGGGGAGTACTAGTCGGGCTGTTTAGCAGCACTATGACCCCCCCTGTGCTCGGGATCCCCGACCCCAATCCACATATACCATCATCCCATGTACTCCGCCCGAACCATTTCGGGTAATGAGCCCCATGAAATATTGTTGATGGAATTGTATCTAACATGAAAATATATATGAGTTCCCTACGGAATACAATACCCGACAATCTTTTACAAATATTTTTTATATTTTTACATTTTTATACCTTAGACCCTATACAGAAATTCCCTATTATTTAATACATTTTTAATATAAGATCATTAAAGATTTAGAAGTTGTATATTTATTGTATTTTATTTCTGTTTGATATGGAATGTTATTATTTACATTGGTCCTAACTGTAACTAGCTATTGTACAATTTGTTATGTATAATGATTCTGGTTGGTTTAGGAATATACAAAATAGAAAAGCGCATGTGCGCATAAAAACCGCAGATTTAACGCAGGATTATCGCACATAAAAAATCGCATGTGCGCAAAAAAAAAAAACGCAGGATTATCGCACATAAAAAAAATCGCATGTGCGCAAAAATACCGCGAATTTTCACAGGATTATCGCAATATAAGGTAATTGGATCCAGATCCTTTGGGTCCATTTCAAGTTTACCAAAGAGCCCTTGGGAGGATAAATAGCCGGCAAGTTAGTCAGACCCAAATTAGCCACTGAGGAAGAAGGCAGGTAGCCTTTGAAACGCGTCTGGCAAGGAGCAATTGGATCTGACAACTCACCGGCAACAACTTTGTACGGTATTGGATTGAAAGCGCTTTCTAAAAAGACTATTATCATCGATCCAAAGAGGCAGAATATCCATCTACCTCAAGCAAAGACATTGGACGTGGATCTGCAGCCTGACACAGCCAGCATTTCTGCTCACAGCCGGGTGGATACAGCATCGTTAACAGCTAATTCAGCTGTGTTATCCAAAGGCAAGTCCTGTTTGCTTCTACACTACGTGGGATGCCACGGTGGGAATAGGACGATATGTGAGTAAGAGCCATACAGCTCCATAACACTGCTGGATATATGTATATTGCTGCCCAAACATCTTGATTTGCTGTTTGAATATTGCGCAACATTGCTGGACATATTTATAACATTGCTCAAGTATCCTGCTGCTTATATTGCGGTTGTTCAAACATGCAGCCTATTCAGGCAGATATCTGCTCAGACTGAATATATTTGTGGACAATTGTACGGACCAAACCAGGATTTTAGGCCACATGTTCTATTACTAAAGAAACACTGCGGCATCAGTGTTATACAGCCACTTTATTGACTCTTCAGAAATATATTTATATATTTATCTATACACATTATCTCACTTATTGTTTTATAATTATATATTTTTGATCCAGTGGATTTTATGTAGCAGTTTATGCTGCATTTTACCCATTGGTCATTATTAGTCACTGTGCACTTATTATTCATCTATTTATTCACTCACTGATTTATTTATCTATTTTCTGGAGATATATTTGCTGTAAACCACTGTTGTAGATAATAGAAGACAAAAGTACTGTGTTACATCTACTAATGCCAGATTGGACCTATTAACACTGGATTGGACATTTGGATCTTTTATCAGCTATAACAGTGGACAGTTGTAATATTTATTTTATCAATTTTATAAGTTTTACTATTTTATGCTGATTTCGGGAAATTAGTTCTATTTAGGGAACATTATTATTGTGTATTGCTCATATAAATTTGTTCAACTTATCGCTATTAATAAACTAATATTTGAGTCGCTTTGCCTACCTTGTGATCTAGATATATGAGTGCCCATTTTACTTCTTTTAATACTATTGTTCTTGGTGATTGGGTACAACATCTATTTTGGTGCACCTTGCCATCCCAAACCAGAGGTGAGCCGTCCTTTATCCCTTATTACTATGCTATTCTAACTGAGGAAAAAGATAGGACACCCTTGCCCCTAATAGCGAGTGTTACCTCCTTTGGCTGAAATAACTGCAGTGAGACGGTTCTTGTAGCCATCTACCAGTCTTCGACATCGGTCTGAGGAAATTTTACCCCACTCCTCAATGCAGAACTTTTTCAGCTGTGAGATGTTTGAGGGGTTTCTTGCACGTACAGCCCTTTTCAAGTCACCCCACAGCATCTCAATGGGATTCAAATCTGGACTTTGACTTGGCCATTCCAGGACTCTCCATTTCTTCTTTTTCAGCCAATCTTTGGTTGATTTACTAGTATGTTTTGGGTCATTGTCATGTTGCATGGTCCAGTTCCGCTTCAGCTTTAATTTTCTAACTGATGGTCTCACATGTTCTTCAAGCACCTTCTGATACACAGTAGAATTCATCGTGGATTCTATGATGGTGAGCTGACCAGGTCCTGCTGCAGCAAAGCAGCCCCAAACCATGACACTTCCACCTCCATGCTTCACAGTTGGTATGAGGTTCTTTTCTTGGAATGCTGTGTTTGGTTTACGCCAAACATGTCCTCTGCTGTTGTGTCCAAATAATTCAATTTTGGACTCATCTGTCCAAAGAACATTATTCCAGAAGTCCTGGTCTTTGTCAACTTTATCTCTGGCAAATGTCTGGCCTCGATGTTTCTCTTGGAAAGCAAAGGTTTCCTCCTTGCACACCTCCCATGCAAGTTAAACTTGTACAGTCTCTTTCTGATTGTAGAGGCATGTACTTCTACATCAACAGTAGCCAGAGCCTGCTGTAGTTCTCGAGATGACACTTTAGGGTTTTTGGAGACCTCTTTTAGCATCTTGCGGTCTGCTCTTGGGGTGAACTTGCTGGGGCGACCAGTCCTGGGCATGTTGGCAGTTGTTTTGAAAGCCCTCCACTTGTAGACTATCTTCCGGACAGTGGAATGGCTGATTTCAAAATCTTTTGAGATCTTTTTAAATCCCTTCCCAGACTCATAGGCTGCTACAATCTTTTTTCTGAAGTCCTCTGACAGCTCTTTTGCTCTCACCATGGTGCTCACTCTCACTTCAACAGTCAGGAGCACACCAAACTAAATGTCTGAGGTTTAAATAGGGCAAGCCTCATTCAACATGCAGAGTAACGATCTACTAATTATGTGCACCTGGTGTGATATACCTGTGTGAGATCTGAGCCAATTTAAGAGGGAATACATGTGAGGGTGTCCTATCTTTTTCCTCAGTTAGAATAGGCATTTTTGTAGAATGACATTTACAGAAGATCTTGAAAAGACTTTTCTTCAGTTTTCTTTGTTTAGTTGGATTACTTTAATCTCTCTGTATTGTTGAAACGGAGATGAAATAACCTTTTATTAAAAATGTTACAAAAAACCACATGCTTTCAAAGGGTGTCCTAATTTTTTCACATGACTGTACCTACTAGCCAATCCAGAAGGATAAAGCGAAATTGCACGAAAAATGAACAATTTGAAAAAGTAGCGGCAAAACTGAAATTACTATTTAAAGAGAAAGATTACCCAAATGAGATAGTTGACTTATCTCTTGAATAGGTAAAAGCAATGGACAGAGCAACCTTTTTTGAGACTGTTAAAAAGAAACAACGCAGGATGAGAATTTTCGCATGGTTTTACCTTTACATGCACAGTATAAAAGTATAGAATGCATAAATACGAGGCACTGCACCACCTCTTGAGGGATAAGACCATCGGCTCTCTAAAATCCAATATTCCTCGTAATACATACTCAAAGGCCCCAAATTTGGGTTTAAAAGTTGCACCCACTATAAAATGTATAAATATTGGAATAAAATCAAATTAGATGCCTTTAAAAGTTTTTTTTAGGTGTGGTGGGTGCAGCAGTTGCAGAACAACTCATTTTCCTAGGAAAACAGTGGAAGTAAGGTCCACTCATAACACTGACCATCTGAAAATTAGGGATCATCTTACATGGCAAAAGCCATCCCAAACAGCCAGCAGTACCTTCAAGTAGCCGGCAGTGAGTTTCTAATAATGATTTTGTTACTGCATTCAGATGAGGCAGTATGAAAAACGTTCTTTTATCTTCCATCCGCACTATTTTCCAGTCAGGCTTGAAGTCAAGGAGGCAGTGGCCTCCTTGCTTCAAGTCAAGGTAACCGCGCCCCCTTTCCTGTGACTGACAGACGGCTGTTCGGCAAAGCCTGCCGGGCATAAGCGTGATCAGTCACAGAGAAGGGGCAAGGAAGGGGGCGCGGTAACCTTGACTTGAAGCAAGGAGAAAGTTTTTCATACTTCTGCCTCATCTGAATGCAGTAAGAAAATCATCATTAGAAACTCACTGCCGGCTACTTGAAGGTACTGCTGGTGGCTTGGGATGGCTTTTGCCGCTGACACGTTCCCTTTAAATAACTAAAATGCCAAAACTTATGTCACTGTCCAAATATTTCTGGACTGTATTAGTAGAAAAGTGTATTTATTGCCAGTTTAAGACAAGCTTATTGAGGGCACATTTATGCACTAGTATTAAGGTAATGGCTAAATCCCATGAACCTTCTGACGTCATACTAAAATCACGTGACCGCAAAGTGGACGCATCCTTATTCAGAGTGATGGCGTCTGAAGTGAGAGAAGAGCAGAGCCAGTGCCTGTCTTTACCACAGGTATTTACACTGGATGCTCTAGACTTCTGGTGGTTGTGAACATGGCGGGGAAAATGTGCGTGTGCGTGTGTGTGGGTGAACATGTGGGGTGGGGGTGAACATGGGGGGAGTATATGTATGGGTGTGTGTGTGGGGGGGTGAACATGAGAGTGTATGTGTGTGTGTGGGGGGTGAACATAGGGGAGAGTGTGTGTGTGTGCGGGGGTGGGGGGGAGTGTGTGGGGGGCGTAAACATGGGGGGGTGGAGTGTGTGTGTGTGTGTGTGGGGGGGGGGTGAACACGGGGGGGTAGAGTGTGTGTGTATGGGGGTGAAAATGGGGGGAGTGTATTTGTGTGTGTGGGGGTGAACATATGGCTGGGGGCTGCTTACATATGGCTAGGGGCTGAGTATACAGTTGGGTTCAAAATAATAGCATGTGTTTACAAAAGCTCAAAATCCTTCTAATAGCTTATATTTCCATACACACAAATGCATTGGGAACACTACACATTCTATTCCAAATCAAAACATGAAGAAAAATATATAAAATGTGTGTTGTTTCTAAAAAAAAAAAAAATTGAAGAAAAGTGATTATTATTGTTAAAAAAAAATAGCAGTGTTTGTATTCTTTACAAACTCAAACATTCACTATATAAACTGAAAAATGTTTGAAGATTTTTCTTTCCTTTGAATCACTGAACTAATGTTTAGTTGTATAACCACTGTTTCTGAGAACTGCTGGACATCTGTGTTGCATGGAGTCAACCACCTTCTGCCACCTGTGAACAGGTATTCCAGCCCAGGATGATTGGACTACATTCCACAGTTCTTCTCTATTTCTTGGTTTTGCCTCAGAAACTGCATTTTTTATGTCACCCCAAAAGTTTTCTATTGGATTAAGATCCAGGGATTGGGCTGGCCACTCCATAACATCAATCTTGTTGGTCTGGAACCAAGATATTGCACGTTTACTGGTGTGTTTGAGGTTGTTGTTTTGTTGGAACACCCATTTCAAGGGCATTTCCTCTTCAACATAAGGCAGCATGACGTCTTCAAGTATTCTGATGTATTCAAACTGATCCATGATGCATGGTATGCGATAAATAGGCCCAACACCGTAGTATGAGAAACACCCCCATATCATGATGCTTGTGCCACCATGCTTCACTGTCTTCACAGTGTACTGTGGCTTGAAATCAGTGTTTGGGCGTGTGGTAAGGTGTACAGTGCTGGAAGGCATGTTGTCCCACTCGGGTACCTCAGATGGGTGAGACAGATAAAATTCAGAGAGTGGCAGTGGTCTCAGCAAAAGCATAGTTTGCTGAGACAGTTTTGTAAACATTTTTGGAGTGGTCTCAGCCGGGGAGGCTGAGGGGCCACCAGGCTAGGGGAAAACCTGGACTTTGGGGGACGCAGTGACGCCTGGGAAAGTAGGGTCACTAGGTCAGAGTCAGGAGGACTGCTAGACCCCTACCCCCAAAGGTACTGGACTTGATACTACCTGAGAGGCTGGAAAAGCTGCATGTTGGTTAACAGGGTGTGAACAGCGCTTTAGCTGAGGTAGGGAAATTATTTATGTTTAGTGAGAGCCTAGACGGGCAGGTGTTCATTTGTATTGTCTGGGCAGAGCAGTACTTCTGAGGGCCCATCATGTATGGTTGATTGTCAGAATTCTCTGGTCTGTCTCCCTGTTATTGCGGCACATGTGAGGGTGGGGGCAATCTCCCCGTTACATGGGGCCCCCCCCGCTTTCCCGCGACCTTGTGCCTTATGTATTTTTTTTTTAGCGGGGGGAGTCTCTGGTTAAGTGGACTTGGTTGCCGAAATGTCTTTTAAAGTCACTTTCATGACAGAATATGCCAGACTGTGGCAGCATATCAAACGGAAAGAAAACCTGGCCAAGGAGCTGGGTTGTGGCCCTAGTGAAATGGCGTGCTTTGATGTAGAGCAGGAGATGTTGAGGGCGCAATTGCAGTGGGCCTGCGAGACAAATTCTCCAACGCTGTATGGACCCTTTGTAAACATCCAAGATGTCAAAGGTGTGCCTGGTGTAGGGATGGTCTCTTATTCGGGGGGGTCATTCTCACAGAATTATGTTCATAACCACTGGGTTTCAGGTCTAAATAGTGCAATTTATTTGACAAATCTTCATACACAACATGGCTTAAAACAAAAGCCTGCCCGTCTGGGCTCTACCTAAACATAATAAACATCGTATCCCTAACTCGGCTATACGACAGCGTTCACACATGGAACCAGGTGCGGCTTACCCCAAACATACAGTCCACCAGCCCTCAGGCTGTAACAAATGCAGTACCTTTGGAGGGGGTTGTGGTCTAGCAGTCCTCCCGACTCTGAACTTTCAATGCTTGTTCCCGGGCATCGCTGAGTCCCCCAAAGTTCAGGCTATTGCATAGCCTCGTGGACCCTCAGCCTTGCCTAGTTGAGACCACACTGACAGAGCCTCAACAGGCCTCTGTCTGCACACTCTCCAGAGTGAGACACACCCAATTCCAGCAACCAGATTAAATGGAATCCCTGGACGTGAGCATGCCCTAAGTCCTGGACTGGAGCATGGGGAACAGGCACCCACCCAGCACATTGTCTGTTCCCAGTAAAAGCCTGCCCCGGACTAGCCGGAACCAGCTATTCTAACTATATTGGTGTCCACCAGCTAACTTAGTGGCCACCTATCTAGGGGGCCTTTAATCCACCAAGGCCGGGCCCCTTGGTGACACGCTCCCGATGCAAACAACACCCCTTTTATCATGTTTCCCTGGGACTTTACTGCACACCTCAATGTTCACATTGCCACATATTCTCCCCCTCTGTTCAAACCTGTGGGGGAGAACACATGTACCAACCGGATGCTCGTGATAGGGCATCCGCATTATACTGCCATCTTTCGGCTCAACGTTCCCCCTGGAAGAGGTGGCCAGCGTCACAGGCTTCCCTTTATTTTGCCAGACCCAGGCTATCAGTCCTAAGTTTGTCATAAACACTGCCTTCCTACCTAGACTACAGTGTCTAAGGCCCTCCTCCATCTCCTCTTCGCTGGAGAACTTAGCTTTCTGGCTTGCTTCCGCCTCCTCCTTTTGTTGGAGATCTGGCTCGTCAGTTTTAAACCACCCTTCCGCCGCTCTAAGGTCACCTGGTGTTCACACTCACTTTGTTTCTTTATTCTATCAACAGATAGCACTTCCCCACAGGGGTTACCTCAGGTTTGGCTTTAGTTTCAGAGTCTTTTGCTTCTTCAGTGGCTCTCCCCACTTCGGCAGACCCCTCTTCAGCCTTATCCTTGGTCTTTGGAACATCTGAGGATTTCTCCCACTCCAACTCATCGGCCTTAGCTTCTTCAGCCTTTGAGTCTCCTTTGGAGTCTTCCTTCACTTTGTTAGCTTTCTCATCCTTCTCAGACAGAGCAGCATATACTTCCAATCTGAACCCCCTCCTCTTCTCATCGAGGTTGGAGGTATTGGGGACACCGGGGTCTTTACGTCCTCTTCTGGTATTTTCTCCATAGGCTCACCCAGGATATTGTTCTCCTTTCGGGCAGGATTCAGGAGAGCCAGTCCATCATAGTAGACAGGATCCTCATACTGGTCGTCCGTCTCCCCGTATTTCTTCCCCAGCAGACTGCTGGCTTTCTGGAGGGCATTGACAGCAGAGGAAATGTCTTTCATGACCAGGTCCTGGCCACACACTGCCAAGAGTCTCTTGTCTTCTGCATCCACATCGTTCCCATCAACTGGTTCAGCAGATACATCTTACATCTTCCTCTCTGCCTCGGCCGGCACCACGGCGCCACCATCTCCAGTCCCATTCTTAACAGGCTCTGGCTTAGACTACTTGACGTCTATCAGAGGACTCTCCTCTTCAGCTTTCTCACCTTCCACCTGCAGCTCGAGAGCACGCATAGATTTCTCCAACTCGTAGACGTTCTTCCCGACGTCATCTTTTGAGCTCATGAGATTTTCCATCTCTGCTCTGAGTTGCTTGCTTAGCCTCTCAAATGTATGTCGCTCCTCAAGCGCTTCTTCAAGGGCTCTAGCCAAGGAGGGGGCCCTGGTCTCCTTCTCCCGAGCATCATCCTCCGCTCGGTTACGTTCCTTGGTATATTGAGCCGATATGCACCTCTCTTTAACCAGGAGTTGGTCAAAGTTCTTCTGTTTCTTCTCCAATCTAGACACAGTTTGTCTCTGGTGGTCGAGTTCCCCATCCGATCACGCAACTCTTGATCAAGTTGAGCCATCCTGGCTTCCAAATGTCTTTTTTACTCCAAGAGAGCAGGCGCTGTTTAAGACCTCATCAGCCAGCTCACCCCTTTCCTGCCCTGCATGAAGTCTGGATCGCTCAGAAGCTGCAAGTTCCTCTTGAAGTTGGAGAGTTTTCGCTTCTATTTGTGACTCTAGATCCTTCAGTTCATTCAACTCTTTCTGAGTCTCTTCCTGTGACTCCTATGGAGCTTTCTGCAGTTGCTCTGCGAGAACTGCTAGTCCCTTCTCTAGTGTATCTAGGGACTGTGCAAAGCGAGTGAAAACATCTTCAAGTTTGTAGCTTTACTGACCTGTCAGGTCATCTACCCCTGCCTGGATATGGGTCTCAGACACTAGGCTGCCGTCTCCCCACTCAGCTCTCGTCACGTCAGGTATAACTGTCATCTGGTCGCTACTAGTAACCACCTTAGTTTCGCAGGGTTTTGAAATGGCAGCCTCCCTCTCTGAGTTGCTATCGGTCAGAGCACATATGTCACATATACTGCTCATGTCATCATTAACGCTGACCTCTAGGGGCGCCGATGAGCTAATCTCCACCTGGGACATTTTATTAATCGTAGAAATCTGTGGAGACTGCATATCCACCTCTAGCTCGTGGGGTACACCCCTCAGCACTGCCAGTTTCCTGCACATTCACTACAGTGGGTTCACTCAACTCCGTGCTCTCAACACTTCTAAACACTTCTGCATCTTTTATAATTTTCCCCGCAGGGGGTGCTATTTCCCTGACGACACCTATTTCATATGACTTCATATTTTCATTTCAGCAAACATGGTACCATCACTTTGCACCTTCTCGGCTCCACTGTTTCTAATGGTACCTTCCTTTAAAGGGCTAGGTATCAGTTCTGCGGGAGTTACGTGACCGACCGCAGAAGTTTTTTTACCCCACAAATCACGGAACAACCTTCTCTCATATACGGGCGAATTTACGGCAGCAAGTCCATCAGTCCCAGCTGTCACTATAGCCTCACACTCAATGAGAACTACCTGATAGTCCTCATTAACCGCATGTCTGTCCAGCATATTTATCACTTTATTAATCTCAGGTTTCCCCGGGACCGGATGGACTCCCTTATGAGTTTTTTCGTAAATAAAGGGAGGTTGCTCTTCCCCATCTGTGGAGAACACTGTATGATTCAATAAAGGAGGGAGCCCTTCCAGAAACTATGACAGAGGCCGTGATCAGTGATATTAAAGAAGGGCAAAGACCCCAATGATTTGGGGTCATATAGACCTATTTCTCTTCTTAATACAGACGTTAAACTTTTGTCTAAAATTCTGGCTTTGAGGTTCTCGAGTGTTATTACATCAATTATTCACTCAGACCAAAATGGTTTTATGCCCAACAAAGGGACTCACTATAATCTTCATCGTCTTTCTTTTTTCTAACTTACAGTCCTCTGGAGGGGCTTCACGTTCTATTTTGTTGATTGATGCCTCTAAGGCTTTTGATAGGGTTAAGTGGGGGTTTCTCTGGAGAGTGCTTCACAAGATGGACTTTGGCCCCAGATTTAGTAATATGATTAAACTTCTGTATACTGTAGATCTCCTACTGCAAGAATATAAATGGTAATCTTACAAGAAGTTTTGGTATGACCAGAGGCACTCGCCAGGGAAGTCCACTCTCTCCTCTATTATTTGACATCTATATTGAGCCCCTGGCTGCTAGAGTTAGACAAGACCCTAGGATTCTAGGCTTTGGGGTATCAGGAATAGAAGATCGTATTTCTCTTTATGCAGACGACATTTTATTTTATATCCAACAGACCCAATCTACTTTGCTACATATTGCTCAAATGATAAATCAGTTTGGTGAGGTTTTGGGCTTGGAGGTAAATTGGGAAAAAATACTCTTATGCTGTCACGGCTGGGGATGGGGAACACCCTCAGCCGTGCGGTGCCAGGTGATGGTAAGGTTGCTACTTGGCCAGAACCACAGAATTAGGGAGCAGGTCACCTCCTAGCGCTTCCCTAATCTGACCCTGACTCCTAGCTGCATGAGCCGCCCTTAAAAGGTAGGAGGGCCCATGCTCAGGAACCTCGGATCCCTACTGACCCTCCGTCGTTCCCTGAACTAGGAGCTGGGTAGACAGCCCGTTCCTCCTGGAGATGGAGAAACAGGAGTCTAAAGTGGCCAAGCTACAAGGGGAACAGAAACAACTTATGGCAGTGACAGGCAAAAGCAACCAACACAACACTCACCTGCCACAGACAACGAAGCCTGGAACCCATGTGCAAGTGCTGCTGTTCAGAACACAAACAAACACAGCACACACCAGACATCACACAGGAACCCAGGACCATAAGCTGCAATAATAAGGAAACCCCACACACACCTTCAGAACACCGTGTAACATAATTTTATGACCAGAAGGGTGGCCCCCACTGGCAGATGGCAAAGTAACCAGGAGGATGTCTCCAGCAAGCATGGCTGAAGCACCCTCTCTGACTACTGCCTTCCACTGAGGCTATATAGGGCCAAGTAGCCACACCCACTGTCAGACACACCCAGTGTTCACACAGAAAGAAGGGAGTTAACCCTTCCTACACCAGGCAGGGTAGTGAAGCCACACGAAGGGAAAAGCACACCAACACACTCACCTGTTACCGCTGGCAACGGCATGCGTGGCAACCATGTCCTGAAGAACAGCCAGCAGGCCGAGACACTGCCACCACATGCACACAACACCAGACGTTGCCGCGGACAACCGCAAGTGAAGGGAGGTGTCTAAGTGCATACAAACATAACCACGTGCACAACAAACAGACAAAGTGCATACATACACACAACAGGTGAAACCGCATGCACTTGACAGTAAGCTGCCTAGCAACAGCTCAGGCTGCTATACTGCCAAGTACCCAATCAAGTTGCCAGCGGCAACCACACGTGAGGCAACCTACAAGCAGCCCTCACCATGTGGTTGACAACAGAACCGAACCTTAGGCAACCGCATGCGGATCTAGAGTCACGACCAAGACCATGGGTCGTGACACTCCCACCCCTCAAAGCCCCCCCCAACCGAAAAGGGAAGGCGGGTGGGGTCAAACAACAGGGAGGGGGGAGGGGCAATGCCTGATAACCACCAGTGTCTCCCTCCAGAACTGCCGCCAACAAACCTGGACCGACACAACGGTCCTAGGTCGTCAGCCACCAAAGCAGACTGGAGGAAAGAACAACCGGAGGCACTGCCAGACAGGTACCCGTATCCTCCTCCAGAACTGCCGCAAACATACCTGAACCGTCACCTAGGTCCCAGGCAGCCAGCCACCAAAGCAGTCTGAAGGAGAGACACTGGACACCACGTCCAACTCAGGAAAACAGTTCCTACTCCAGGACGCTGCCAGCAGCCACTCCCCAACCAGCACACCGCCGGAACACCAAAGGAATGCTGCCAGCAGACGACCAGAGATAGGAACCCTGAGAGGGACGAGGGGTCACCAACACGGACACGGTTAGCAAGGTGGCGGGGAAAAGCCACCAACCGTGCCGTTAACGGTGAACCCCATAACGCTCTCCCTCCGGAGAACGCGCATGCACCCCATCAGCCTATGGCGATGCATGCTTCACCCTCTTTCGAAGGAGAAACGCCACGTGAGGAGCCTTTCTGGTCATACTGTCACGGCTGGGGATTGGGAACACCCTCAGCCGTGCAGTGCCAGGGGATGGTAAGGTTGCTACTTGGCCAGAACCACAGAATTAGGGAGCAGGTCACCTCCTAGCGCTTCCCTAATCTGACCCTGACTCCTAGCTGCATGAGCCGCCCTTAATGGTAGGAGGAACCATGCTCAGGAACCTCGGATCCCTACTAACCCTCCTTCGCTCCCTGAACTAGGAGCTGGGTAGACAGCCCGTTCCTCCTGGACACGGAGAAACAGGAGTCTAAAGTGGCCAAACTACAAGGGGAACAGAAACAACTTATGGCAGTGACAGGCAAATGCAACCAACACAACACTCACCTGCCACAGACAACAAAGCCTAGAACCCATGTGCAAGTGCTGCTGTTCAGAACACAAACTAACACAGCACACACCAGACATCACACAGGAACCCAGGACCATAAGCTGCAATAATAAGGAAACCCCACACACACTTTCAGAACACCGTGCAACATACTTTTATGACCAGAAGGGTGGCCCCCACTGGCAGATGGTAAAGTAACCAGGAGGATGTCTCCAGCAAGCATGGCAGAAGCACCCTCTCTGACTACTGCCTTCCACTGAGGCTATATAGGGCCAAGTAGCCACACCCACTGTCAGACACACCCAGTGTTCACACAGAAAGAAGGGAGTTAACCCTTCCTACACCAGGCAGGGTAGTGAAGCCACACGAAGGGAAAAGCACACCAACACACTCACCTGTTACCGCCGGCAACGGCATGCGTGGCAACCATGTCCTGAAGAACAGCCAGCAGGCCGAGACACTGCCACCACATGCACACAACACCAGATGTTGCCGCGGACAACCGCAAGTGAAGGGAGGTGTCTAAGTGCATACAAACATAACCTCGTGCACAACAAACAGACAAAGTGCATACATACACACAACAGGTGAAACCGCATGCACTTGACAGTAAGCTGCCTAGCAACAGCTCAGGCTGCTATACTGCCAAGTACCCAATCAAGTTGCCAGCGGCAACCACACGTGAGGTAACCTACAAGCAGCCCTCACCATGTGGTTGACAACAGAACCGAACCTCAGGCAACCGCATGCGGATCCAGAGTCACGACCAAGACCATGGGTCGTGACATATGCCACTAGATAGTATGACTACGTTCTTAGATAAATCTGCACTTCCTAAAGTTGCCCTATTTAATACATTGAAAATTTCTGAATCTTTTGAGTATTTAGGTATTACAATATCTCCTAGGGTGGAAGATTTTATCCCGCTTAACTTACTGCCACTGATAAATAAGTTGAGGTCCAAAATAACAACATGGCTTCGCCTATCTTTATCGAAAGCCGATAGAATATCATTAGTTAAGATGGTGATTCTCCCTCAGTTACTCTACGTCTTTAGGAATTCTCCAGTTTGGATCGGGGATAGGTTCTTTAAATTAATAGAAAGCATCATTAATGATCTACTCGGGGGGAGGAAACGGGTAAGACTCAAACAAGAGCATTGGTATAAACCGTTGGAGAGGGGAGGAGTTAATCTCCCTTGCTTCAAGGGCTACTTTTTAGCAATATAGCTTTGTTTTTTTCGGGAGTGGGAGGATAGCCCACTCTGTAAGCATTTACTTAATAGATCTCCTTATGATAATTTCTTTACGTTATTGGAGTCAGATCAATTGACCGACCCCGATAAGGAATTTTAATTCACCATGAATCTCTTCATAAAGTCATGGTATTATATAAGATTTCAGTTTGGATTGAAGGGCTCAATTGGATGTACTCCCTTGTGGCATAATAGGCATATGCACACTTTACTTGAGTTGGGTAGAGATCCATATTGGCAAAAAAGTTATATTTTATATGTTAGACAGGTAGTAGGTAACGGGAATAAAGTTATATTCACGGTATTATCACAAATAGAAAAGTCTCAGAAACTACTATGGTTTCGCTACTTAAAGTTAAGATCTGCACTTTCAAGTATTAAAAAGAAAAATAGGCTTGAAATACACACTTCCACACAATTTAATGATTTGATAGGAAATTTGGAGCACAGGATCAAGATTTCTCAAAATTTTTATTATAGCACGATTTGAAGATACCCGTGCCTGTTGTGGTTGGTGGTGGCAGAGCGGCGGCGCGGATCCGGCAGGGTGGGCAGCCTGTCGGATCCGTCCTGCCACTGGTGTGAAAGTAGCCTTAAAGGTTGCCCTGAAGAACCAACAGAAGTAGTACTACCGAAACCTGCTGTTGTTGAGTTGTACATTTGCTTTCTTAGGCTACTTTCACACTAGCGTTCGGGTGTCCGCTTGTGAGCTCCGTTTGAAGGGGCTCACAAGCGGCCCCGAACGCATCCGTCCAGCCCTAATGCATTCTGAGTGGACGCGGATCCGCTCAGAATGCATCAGTCTGGCAGCGTTCAGCTTGCGCGCAGACTTAGAATCTATTAAGTGAATCGGCCATAGATATTGCACAAAACACTTAGGCCTCTTTCACACGGGCGTCATGTTTTTTGCCCGGATAAGAGGCGGGTGCGTTGCGGGAAAATGCGCGATTTTTCCGCGCAAGTGCAAAACATTGTCATGCATTTTGCACTCGCGTGAGAAAAATCGGGCTTGGGATTGCACTCGCGTGAGAAGTTCGGGCTTGGGATTGATGTTCTGAAGATTGTATTATTTTCCCTTATAACATGGTTATAAGGGAAAATAATAGCATTCTGACTACAGAATGCATAGTATAATAGTGCTGGAAGGGTTAAAAAAAAAAAAGTTAACTCACCTTATCCTCTTGATCGCGTAGTTCCCGGTCTGTTCTTTGCTAGCTGTGGGCTAAAGGACCTGTGGTGATGTCAGATCACATGCTCCATCACCATGGTGATGGTGTAACGCACCAAGTTGATTAGTTAGGATCTCAACTGCAGAGTCAATGGACATCAACTATTTACCACACTGCCTAAGTGCTGGCTGTGTGTTTTGCGGCTGCTCAATTTGAACCCCAGGCGGCTCTCTCAGTCTTAGGCGGAGAGGTTGGGGTTACCAAAATCATGTACCACAATACACATAAACAGATTAATTAATGGGGAGGAAGATCTCCTCTTAGTTGCAAAGGTCAGGAAGTATTTTTATAGCAATTCCTCAGGAATATATATAACTGCAATATCAACTCTCACCACCGGGTGGCAACAACTCTTCAGATTAGTATGTAACTGCAATATCAACTCTCACCACTGTGTGGCAGCAATTCTTCAGATTAGTATGTAACTTCCACATAACCAGCGGAGCCTGTTAGCAGGCATGTACTTGCGATTTAGGAGTCCTCCAAGAGGAAGGCAGCAGTGTGGAAGTCCGTAGCAGATGGTGGTGAATCCTACAAAAGGAAGGCAGCAGTGTGGAAGTCCGTAGCAGATGGTGGTGTCCTCTTGTGCAAATGGAGCTGACAGGGTGCGCACTCCATTAGTGGAACACCCTGTACAGCCCCTGACTCCTATTTATTGGCCAGAGCGTGAGTGGGCGGCGCCTTTAGACAGCCAGCGGCAGGTGTGTTCCATCACAGTACCCCCCCCCTAAGGGGACCCCTCCGGGGTACCCCAATAGGGGAGGGTCGGTCGGGGAACCTCCGGTGGAACAACTTTTGGAGCCTGGGAGCATGAACGTCTTGCACATCTTCCCAAGAGTCATCCTGGAAGCCATACCCCTTCCATCTAACGAGGTACTGGATCCTCCCCCGTCTTCTCCTGGAATCGAGGAGCTGTTCGACTTCAAATTCCTCTTCACCTTGGACGTCTATCGGGGGCGAGGGGCGAGGATCCCGTGATGGGAACGGGCTAGGTCTAAACGGCTTCAACAGTGACACATGGAATGTGGGATGTACCTGTAGTCGAGGGGGAAGGGTGAGTCTCACCGTGTTGGGGTTGATAACCCTTTCAATCGGAAAGGGACCCAAGAATTGTTTTCCCAATTTCTTGGAAGGTACCCCCAACCGAAGGTTTCTCGTCGACAGCCATACCGAGTCCCCGACCTGGTAGGAAGGATTTCCTCTTCTGCGGCGGTCGTAGTAGGTCTTTTGTCTTTCCTTTGCCCGTTGGAGGTTGTCTTTCAGCGTCTTGAGGGTAGTTTGCAGAGTAGTTAGATAATCGTCTGTGGCTGGAACATTTGTGGGAAGACTGGTTTGAGGAAAAGACCTGGGGTGAAATCCATAATTAGCAAAAAATGGACTATGTAAAGTGGAGGAATTCATGGAATTGTTATAGGCGAATTCGGCGAGGGGAAGTAGGCCTTCCCAGTCATCTTGGAGAAATGAGCAGTGACATCTGAGGAACTGTTCCAGGCACTGATTCACCCTTTCTGTCTGCCCGTTCGTTTGGGGGTGATAGGCGCTAGACATCCTGTGGTCAATTTGGAGTCTGGAACAGAGCGCTCTCCAGAATTTGGATATAAATTGCGAACCCCTGTCTGATATGACCTGGCAAGGAACTCCATGTAACTTTATGATATTGGACAGGAAGGCCTCGGCTGTTTCCCTGGAGGAGGGTAACTTTTTGAGGGCCACGAAGTGTGCCATCTTAGTCAGCATATCTACTACCACCATAATGGTGTTGTTTCCTCTGGAAAGGGGGAGTTCTACGATGAAGTCCATCGAAACCCATTCCCAGGGTCTGTTGGCGATGGGAAGACTCATTAGTAGACCATATGGTCGATTCCTGTCACTTTTGCATGAGGCACAGGTCTCGCAGGTGGAAACGTATACCTCAATCTCTTTGGACATTTTTGGCCACCAGAAGTTCCTGCGTATCAAGTTTATGGTTTTGGCTATGCCAGGGTGCCCCGCGAGGGGTGAGTCATGGCAGAGTTTGATCACCTGGGTGGTGAGGGAGGGTGGTATCTACAGTTGGTTATCCTTGTAGAGGAAACCTTGTTGGTTCTGTAGAAGACCTGGGGGTGTGTTGGCATGGTCCATATTCAAAGCATCCTTAAGCTGGGTTTCCAACCCGACAGTGGCGAGGACGAGTTTCTTAGGTGGTATGATCCATGTGGGGGCTGTGTCCGCAGCGCAAAATTCAGCTAGGCGTGATAGGGCGTCGGCCTTCCCATTTTTTGAGCCTGGTCGGTATGTAATTTGAAAATTGAATCTGTCAAAAAAGAAACTCCACCGTACTTGACGGCTTGACAGTGTTTTACTGGTTTTCAGATACTGTAAGTTACGGTGATCCGTGTATATTGTGATGGGGTGTGTTGAACCTTCAAGTAAATGCCTCCAGTTTTCCAGAGAACATTTTATGGCGAGGAGTTCCTTTTCCCCTATGGGGTAGTTAAGTTCGGCGTTATTTAGCGTCCGGGAGTAGAACCCGATAGGATGTAACGGGGATGAGAAGGAGCTTCGCTGGGACAGGACCGCTCCTATGGCTGCCTGGGAAGCGTCTACTTCCAACACGTAATGATGGTTCGGATTCGGAAGGGTCAGTATCGGTGCCGTAGTAAATCTGTTCTTTAGTAAATCAAACGCTGATTGTGCCTCGATGGACCAAACAAATTTAGTGTTGACTAGTTAACCGGGTTAGCGGTTTAGTGGTAGCGGAGAAATCCTTGATAAATTTCCTATAGAAGTTTGAGAACCCCAGGAATCGCTGAAGGGCTTTCCTGGAGGTCGGGATCGGCCAGTTTTGAATGCAAGTGATCTTTGAGTGATCCATCTGGATACCCTGAGGAGAGATTATGTATCCGAGGGACGGAAGGGAAGTAGTCTCAAATATGCATTTTTCCGGTTTGACGTATAAGCGATGAGCGCTTAATCATGCAAGTACCCAACGGACATGTCTCCGGTGGTCGTATAAGGTGTCGGAGTACACTAGTATATCATCTAGATAGATGATTACGCATACGTCCAGTAGGTCCCTAAAGATGTCATTTATAACGTTTTGGAATGTGGCAGGAGCGTTGCACAATCCGAAGGGCATCACAGTATACTCGAAGAGTCCGTACCGGGTGCGGAAAGCTGTCTTCCATTCGTCGTCCTTCCTGATCCTAATCAAGTTGTATGCACCTCTTAGGTCCAACTTGGTGTAGATTGTGGATGTTTGAAGTCTTTCTATGAGTTTGGATATTAGCGGCAGGGGGTACCGATTTTTGATTGTTACTTTGTTCAACGCTCTGTAATCGATGATGGGCCTTAGGCTTGAATCTTTGTTTCTTACGAAGAACATCCCTGCGGCTGCCGGGGAGGTTGAAGGCCGAATGAAACCCTTCCGTAAGTTTTCTTCCAGGTACTGTTTAAGGTGAACAAGTTCTGGTTGTGCCAAGGGGTAGATTCTTCCTGTGGGTATCTCACTGCCCGGCAACAAGTCAATGGGGCAATCGTAAGATCTATGGGGCGGAAGGGATTCCGCCTTCTTTGCACAAAATACCTCCGCAAACTCTGCGTATTGGGTGGGGACCTGATTCACTCCCACATGCATGAGGGTCTTGAGAGGGAAGCAGGTCTCCACGCAGTAGGGCGAGGTAAACCCAACTCTCCCCTGTTCCCACAGGATGGCCGGCTGATGTAACCGCAGCCATGGCAACCCTAAAATCACGGGAAACAAAGGAGAGTGTATGATATCAAAGGATAAGAATTCTGTGTGGTTATTTTCGCATGTCACCAGGAGGGGTTGAGTCTGACTGTGGACAAGTCTAGAAGTGGTACCGTCAATGAAACTCACGGATATCGGAACGTTTTTTCTCGTGTGGGGAATTTTATTTCGCTCTATCAGATGCATATCGATAAAATTCCCACAAGCTCCCGTGTCCACCATGGCTTCAACGATAATTCGGTTTTGGTCCCACCGTAAGGTGAGAGACGTGTAGATGTAAGCACCTGTGCTATTATTCCTATTGCCTAAGGTACAAGACGTCAACCTCTTACCTTCGTGTTTCTTTCGTATGAGGGGACATCCATCAACTGTATGGTCGGCAGACGCACAGTATAAACAGAGGTTGAGGTTACGTCTCCTGGCTTTCTCCCTCTCAGTCAGAGAACCCCGAATCGCCCCGATCTCCATCATCTCTGCTGCAGGACCCGGACTGGACTGTCTCGGGGTGGGTATGAACCCTGAGAGTCTCTCGGCCCTGCGTTCCCTCAAACGTCTGTCAATGGTGGTAGCCTTACGCATCAAGGCGTCAAGAGTATGTGGTAACTCTCCTCGGGCTAATTCGTCCTTCAGGGCCTCAGAGAGACCGAGACGAAACTGATTCCTAAGAGTGAGATCATTCCATTCAGTCTCTCGGGCCCAACGAGTGTATTCCGCAATGAAGTCTTCTACGGGTCGTCTTCCTTGCTTTAGACTGCGGATGGCGGTCTCTGCGGTCAGCGGTTTGCTATGGTCCTCGTAGAGGAGGGCCATTGTTTCAAGGAACAGGGGAAAGGAATCCAGGACTGGGTCTTCTTTTTCTAAATATGTATTGGCCCATGCTCTGGGCTCCCCCCTGAGGTACGAGATCATTGTAAGTACTTTTGTTCTGTCTGTTGGATAGGTCCGGGGCCGTAATTCAAACATTAGTTTGCACGCATTTAAGAAATCACGGAACTGCTTCCGGTCTCCCGAGAATATTTCAGGTGGGCTGACCTTGGGTTCTGGTCCATCTCGGGGGTGACCCGTGCCGTGAGTGACGAGTTCCCGTAGGGTCTGATTTTCCAACTGGAGGGTTTGTACGGTCTCATTGAGGGTCCCCACTCTCTCTGTGAGGGCGACCAGGTGTCCAGCGAGCTCTGCTGGATCCATTAGGGTTCCACTAATATGTAACGCACCAAGTTGATTAGTTAGGATCTCAACTGCAGAGTCAATGGACATCAACTATTTACCACACTGCCTAAGTGCTGGCTGTGTGTTTTGCGGCTGCTCAATTTGAACCCCAGGCGGCTCTCTCAGTCTTAGGCGGAGAGGTTGGGGTTACCAAAATCATGTACCACAATACACATAAACAGATTAATTAATGGGGAGGAAGATCTCCTCTTAGTTGCAAAGGTCAGGAGGTATTTTTATAGCAATTCCTCAGGAATATATATAACTGCAATATCAACTCTCACCACCGGGTGGCAACAACTCTTCAGATTAGTATGTAACTGCAATATCAACTCTCACCACTGTGTGGCAGCAATTCTTCAGATTAGTATGTAACTTCCACATAACCAGCGGAGCCTGTTAGCAGGCATGTACTTGCGATTTAGGAGTCCTCCAAGAGGAAGGCAGCAGTGTGGAAGTCCGTAGCAGATGGTGGTGAATCCTCCAAGAGGAAGGCAGCAGTGTGGAAGTCCGTAGCAGATGGTGGTGAGTCCTCCCTGAGCTGCAGGGTTCCAGACCCGCATCAATGATTCTGTCCTCTTGTGCAAATGGAGCTGACAGGGTGCGCACTCCATTAGTGGAACACCCTGTACAGCCCCTGACTCCTATTTATTGGCCAGAGCGTGAGTGGGCGGCGCCTTTAGACAGCCCAGCGGCAGGTGTGTTCCATCACAGATGGACCATGTGATTGGAGCATGTGATCTGACATCACCACAGGTGAGTTAACTTTTTTATTTTTTTAACCCTTCCATCACTATTATACTATGCATTCTGTAGTCAGAATGCTATTATTTTCCCTTATAACCATGTTATAAGGGAAAATAATACAGTGAATAGACTGTCACCTAGAACCCATGCGTGAAAATCGCACCGCATCTGCACCTGCTTGTGGATGCTTGCGATTTTTACGCGACCCCATTCACTTCTATGGGGCCTGCATTGCGTGGATTATCGCACTGCAACGCACAAAGAGGAGCATGCTGCGATTTTCACGCAACGCATAAGTGATGCGTGAAAATCACCGCTCATGTGAACAGCCCCATAGAAATGAATGGGTCAGGATTCAGTGCGGGTGCAATGCGTTCAACTCACGCATCGCACCCGCGCGGAATACTCACTCGTGTGAAAGGGGCCTTAGTGTAGAACACAGTGGATAGTTAAAGAACTCCACTATGAGTGTTCCACTCCAAATTAGGTAATTGTAAGTTTTGTTCACATTAACTAGGTACTCTAATGGCCAGATAGATTCTCCTTTTTGGTTTATCTTTCAAGCACAGTGCAGGTGCGCACATGGGCTACCTACTGTATATTATGCGATATGAAAGGGACAGATCCAAGCTGTCAGGAAATGTCATAATAAACCAACTGATTAGGATGATAGCACAATTAGTTGAAATGACATTATATATTATGGCCATATATTACAGCACACCTATTACTAATGACTGCAGGATTATAAAAATAGTGATATTGTTTCAATAATTCCTACTTTTAAACAGGGATAATACCCTTATTATACTATATGATGTTTATGCACCGTATCTTCTGGTTAAAAACTTATTCAATCCAACTGATGCACAGGGCACCTTGAAATCTCGGTTCTCTATATGTATACATTTGGTTTCCATCAACTTTGAAGGATAGAGACCCTAAGATAGTATATTATGATGCACAAAAAGTGCCATCTAAAAACCCCTCCTTGGTTTCTCAAAGGAAGGGCGTAAAGGCAAATCCTTCATTGAGCCCCTTCGGGATAAGGCTATCAAGCCGGTAGATCCACCTGGTCTCCTCTTTTAAGAGTATGGCATCTAGATCACCCTTTCTCGCTCCCAGTTTTTTTTTTTGCAAATTCCCCAAAATGTAAGTGTCTTATGGTCACCTCCATGATAGGCTCTAACATGCCTAGAGATGGATGTGTCTGCCTTAGTGTTTATACTACTTAAATGCTGGCTTATCCTTCTCCTAAATTCTTGGGACGTCTTGCCAACATAGATTTTAGGGCATGAGCATTGAATGGCATAAACGATGCCCTTGGTCTTACAGTTGATGTATTCCTTAATTTGATATTCTTTCTCATCCACAGGATTAACAAAGGCACGACATCTCCTCACCAGAGGGCAGAAAACACAGTCCCCACATGGGTAAGTACCCACTATATTAGATGTTAACCATGTGGTTTTCAATGGTATAGGTCGGTAAAAGCTGTGGACCAAAGTGTCCTTCAAATTTCTACCTCGACGATAGGTGACACTGGGGTTCTGCGTAATAACTGCCCTCAGGTCATTATCCACCCATAGGATGTGCCAATGTTTTTTCAGAGTGCGAAACACTTGATTATTTTGGGCATCAAAAGTGCCAATGCACCTGACAACATGTGCACTCAGACGCCTGGGTATAGTACTTAACAGCTCTGTCCAATTTAGACTACTTGCCCTAGCATATGCCTGATGTAAAACCTTTTTAGGGTACCCTCTTGAATGGAAGCGATCATATAGAGTTTTGCTCTCTTTAATAAAGCTGGCGTCATCTGAGCAGTTTCTGCGGGCCCTAATATACTGGCCTACAGGAATTCCCTTTCTGAGTGGTCTTGGATGGTAACTATTCCACTGCAGTAGGTTGTTTGTCGCTGTTGGTTTGCAATGAGTCTCAGACTGGATGTGACCATCAGGGTCCAGGTAGAGTTTGAGGTCCAGAAACGTAATACTGTTGTCATGGATCTCTGAAGTAAAAATCATACCAATAGAGTTGGTGTTCAGAACTTGAACAAATTGGTGAAACTTATCAGTGGTGCCTTCCCAGAGTATTAGTACATCATCAATGTACCTACCCCAGAAAAGAATGTGCTATGTAAAATCAGAAAGGTCATGTGTAAAAACAATAGTGTCCTCCCACCACCCTAAAAAAAAGATTTGCGTAATTTGGTGCACACTTACTTCCCATCACGGTGCCAACCAATTGCAAATAATAATTCCCATCAAAAAGAAAATAATTGTGCGTAAGAAGAAATTGGAGGAGAGTTAAAATAAACTCATTATGTGCATAAAAGTGAGACCTGGGTCTTGTGGACCTGATGTTACAAATATGTTCATATATGATGTGATGTTTGCCTGTTATATCGTTTTGTTGTTGTGGGGTAAGGTAGACACTTCTGCAGATAGTAAAGAAACTCCTGCAGAACCTGTACTTGCCCATTTAAATGAAGGTCTAAGGGAGCTGCACATTGATCGCCACGAGGGAAGAATATTGCCTATTGAAAATAATGGTGCTGATAAGGTGCAAAGTGACTGTGCAAAGTTTGCGGAAAGGCATAATGAAAATTTGATGTCAGGTAAAATATGTGATAATGATGGCATGCCTTTTCCGTTGCGGGGTGCAATCAGGGGAATAGCACCCCCTTGTGGAAAATATGTGAATGATGCAGAAGTGCAGATAAATGTCATGAGCCCCGAGTGGAGCAATCCTACTCTAGTGAATGTCTATCACACGTACTAGAGGTGGACAAGCAGTCTCCACAGTGTTTTATGGTCAATAAAGTAATGTCCCATGGAGGGATTAACTCGGCAGTGCCCATAGAGGTCAGCGTTATTAATGACACGAGTGACATAGGTGATGTATGTGCTGTGACCATTAGCAATTCCGAGAGGGAAGCTACCAGGTTGAAGTCTTGCGAAGTTGAGGTGGTTACTAGTAGCGACCAGTTGACAGTTGTATCTGACATAATGAAAGTTAAGTGGGGAGACTTCAGCCTAGTGTCTGAGAACCATACGCAGGCCGTGGTAAATGACCTAACTTGTCGGTACAGCCGCAAGCAAGAAGATGATTCCTCCCTTTCTATACGGTCCCTAGATCTGATAAAGAAGAGACTAGCTGTCTTCACAGAGTCATCGAAGAAGGCTGCAGAGGGGTCAAGGGAGGAGACCCAGAAAGAAATACAGAAAACTGTGGTAGACACCGATAAAGTGCTTGAAGGGACTTTGGAAAAGAATTGTGATACTCCTATATCTGCTGCCGCAGAACCCAGTGAGGAGCAGTTGGACCAGGAGGCCCAAGAGCGGGGTGCTTTCAACAAACTGGTGTGAAAAACTAAGAAAAGCAGAAAAAGTTTGACCGGCCCTGAAGAGAAATACATCTTGGCCCAATATGCCGAAGAACATGACCAAGCGAAGGCGGATGCTCGGGAAAGAGACAAAGGCCCTCTCCTTGGCTAGAGCCCTTGAAGAAGCGCAAGAGGAGCTCAATGGATGACGTCGGGAAGAACAATCTATGAGTTGGAGAAGCCTAGGCCAGAGCCTGTTAAAGGGTTTCTAACAGAATTACTGTTATGTAGCTGACTGACATTAGCGATGTGCTAATGTCAGCACTATATAACAGTGTGTTTTTTACATTTGTCCCTGCTAAAATATACACTTTTACAATATGCTAATGAGCCTCGGTCTACTCACCCTTTAACCCACTCAGGTACTCCGTTCTGCCCGCCCCGCTCCTCTTTATTGATGTTCAAGTTCTATGCATTGTTGAGGAAATCCTGCGCCTGCGCCGTTCACTTCTGTATTCGGCGCAGTGAGTGAAGGCCGCACTCCTGGTGCCGGCTTCCTCACTGCACCTGCGCCAACTACATCACAGTGATAGTGACATTCTCATATTGTCTCATGGCAAAAGCAGCATGTGAAGAAGTGTTCAGATCTCGTCAACTCTGCTTGTGTGGCAAACGCTGCAGATTTCCCTGTGGCCGTTTCACAGGGTAGCACCTTTAGCGGGGATTCAGACAGCATATGCGCTGCGATTATGCGAGTGAAGTGCCGGCACTAACGACGGCACAGCGGGTTTGAACCGTGCGTCGTATGTTTCTAATTATGCAGTCTGAACCACCTTTTAGGAGGCTTTTAAACATTGGCTAGATGGCCCGTATTGAATACTGACCAACGATTCTGCCCTTTGATCAGTGCTCGTTTTCATTGGCCTTTTACACAGACGGATGCAAACAATCACTGTATACTGAGCGATCCTGCCTCCTGCATACTTCTCTATGCTGTTGGTAGTGTGCCATCCTGTTTATACGGTACAACACACTATAGAGAGGTCTGCAGGGGTCTGGATTTTACAGCGTACAGTAAGTGCATACAGTACATGCACAAAGTCAGCAATTGTCCGTCAATTGATTGAAGGGCCACTTACACAGCCCGATTAGTGAACGACGAGCATTCATATGAACACTTGTTGCCCAATAATCGCTCCTTGTAAAAGGACCCTCAGGGTACATTTACACTAAGGCCTCATGCACACAAACGTATTTTCATTCCGTGTCCGTTCAGTTTTTTTTGCGGACCGTATAGGGAACCATTCATTTCAATGGATCTGCAAAAAAAACAAAGGTACTCCGAATGCATTCCATTTCCATATATCCGCTAAAAGATAATGCCCTATTATTGTCTGCTAATAAGGTTCCGTCGCTCCATTCAAGTCAATTGGTCCGCAAAAAATACAGAATGCATACGAAACACATCCGCATATCATCCGCATTTTGCGGATCCATACTGAAAAAAAGCTAGGCCCGGCCTATTTTGCCCATGTGTTTGGTGAGTAATAAGTTCCTGTTTCCATTTGCGATCCGCAAAAAACGGACCGCATACAGAAACCAAACGGAGATTCTTTATGGCAATACGGAACAGAAATGGAAACACTACAAATACAAAAAAATTGAACAAATGAGCCGTGAAAAACAGACCGTAAAATACATACGGTCGTGTGCAAGTGGCCTAACAGATTATCTGACACCCGCAGATTATCAGATTTTATGACCAATTATTGGTCAAATGGCCGTTTACCCAGATGTTTTGTTACACAAAGGAATTATTCGTCTAATTCAGTGGTCGGTAAAGTGCATCTTATGCTATATATGTGTCATCCACAGATATCCCCCATAAGTGCCCTCCACAGATATCCCCATAAGTGTGTCATCCACAGATATCCCCCATAAGTGCGTCATCCACAGATATCCCCATAAGTGCGTCATCCACAGATATCCCCCATAAGTGCGTCATTCACAGATATCCCCCATAAGTGCGTCATTCACAGATATCCCCATAAGTGTGTCATCCACAGATATCCCCCATAAGTGCGTCATCCACAGATATCCCCCATAAGTGAGTCATCCACAGATATCCCCCATAAGTGCGTCATCCACAGATATCCCCCATAAGTGCGTCATCCACAGATATCCCCCATAAGTGCGTCATCCACAGATATCCCCCATAAGGGCGTCATCCACAGATATCCCCCATAAGGGCGTCATCCACAGATATCCCCCATAAGTGCGTCATTCACAGATATCCCCCATAAGTGCGTCATCCACAGATATCCCCCATAAGTGCGTCATCCACAGATATCCCCCATAAGTGCGTCTTCCACAGATATCCCCCATAAGTGCGTCATCCACATTACATCCACATCTGCAGACAAGTTTAATAAAAGTAAAAAAATGATAAAGATAAAAGGAAATAATAATCAAAATCCAAATAAAAGAAAGTACATATAAAAGTATGTAAAAACACACTCTGGGCTCATGCCCACGAATGTAAGGGCGCCGTGCCTGTGTTGCGGACCGCAAATAGTGGTCCGCAATGCATGGACACAGACCATGGGGCAGCTGCATGAGGATCGCGGACCCATTCACTTGAATGGGGTTCGCGATCCACATCCGACTGCCCGCACCGCAAAAAAGTAGCGCATGCTGAAGTGAATGGGTCCATGATGCGGGCTGCACACAAAAAAGTAGTGCATGCACTACTTTTTTGCGGTGCGGAGGCACAGCCAGAAGCACCACGGAAGCACTCTCTGTAGCACTCATATCCCGGATCCTAGACCCATTGAAGTGAATGGGTCCTTGATGCGGGCTGCACACGGCCAGTGCCCGTGTATTGCGGACCCGCCGTATGCGGCCTGCAATATGGCAACGGTGGGCACACGGTCGTGTGCATGAGCCCTAATAGTCCTCACTGGTACTGTTGACGCAATATTTTAGGTTTTAAAAATGTGGCTCTCGAAAGAAATTTCAACAGAAATTGGTCACATAATCTGAAGGTGTAAATGCACTTTTCTGACTTCTGAACTGAAACAAGTGTTTATGACCATTACTTATCTACTTGTCACTGATCCACAATGATGGTCTTATCTGCCGACACATTCTATGTTTCTATGGTCTTCAATCTCAGACCAGGCAGAATACAATTTCTGGTAATGGGACTCTGGTGACAAGGGGTTACTTGATCTTTTACTCAAAAGCACTTGTTTGTTTTTAGCAGGCATACTCTGAAGTGGATGTCAACATGACAAGAGAGAAGGATGAAGAGCTTGTCTACGGAGAGGGTTACCAAATGTTATTACAAGTTATATATATATTATTTAATTAAAAAAAAATATTTAAAAAAGTTTATTTTTATTTATACATTTTTTAGGATTTAGTTTACAATAACCAGAGGTCGCAATAACGCCTGTACAAGCGTCATCGATGCCTGTTCAGGCCAGTTTACTCCCTGGAAAAAGTCTAAGGCGTACCAATACGCCTTAGACTTTTCCCTGCTTTTCATCAGTGTAGGGCGCGCTGTGAACGGCACAGGCAGCACAGCGAGCTTTGCTATTGGTTAGTTTGGGCGGGCACAGGAGCGATACAGGTCCTGCATCAGAGGAAGCCGGCGGGCGCTGGAAGGAGGATGGGCTGGCCCCCGAGGGATGTTTGAATATGGAGTTCCGAACACGCTGCACAAGGACCCTGGCGGCGGTGGAGCTAAAGACTGGGCCCGGACATTAAGATGGACGCAGAACAAGGTGACAGCAGCATGTAACGTAACTAAGTGTGTGATGTATGTAGTGCAGTGTGTGATCAAGGCATTCCGTCATAGAATTGCGTTATCGTCCGTGGTAACGGAATCCATAACGCAATTCTGTTTTTACCACCAAACGAAGCGCAAACGAATTTCAAAATATGAAATTCGCCCATCTCTAGTCCCCTACATAAATCCCCACCTCTCAGACCCCATTCACATCGCCACATTTATTTCTATTGTTCTGCTCATCTAATGGAGCAGGACAACGAAAATAACATAAGTCCTGGATCGGGCACATAAAAGGGTGGGTTTTTGTAATACGATCAAAATACACAACAGATGCCATACTGTGACATCCATAACCAGGACTCTACAGGATGGGAACGTGTAGTATACCATGTCTTTCCATCCTGCAAAGTCCAGCAAAAAACATGAAGGCTAATGTATCTTTTTTGGTGACAGATGTCACAGTATGGCATCTGTTAATGTATATAAGTTTTTTGTGTGTACATTAAATATATGGCAAAAATGTCATGTGAACCTGGCCTAACTGACAGGGAAGAAGCTGAACAGACCCCCCTTACTATGATGGAGTCCATTCAGTTTCCATTCATGAGCCTGTCTTTTTACCAGACCAAAAAAAGTGCTGCATACAAGTCTTTTTTGTCTGGTCTTTAGACAGAATCTACAACAGAGGCGCCAAACGCAGCCTCCAACACAGATGTGAGCAAGTGTAGGCAGATATACAGTCAGGTCCATAAATATTGGGACATGGACACAATTCTAAAATTTTTGGCTCTATACACCACCACAATGAATTTGAAATGAAACAAACAAGATGTGCTTTAACGGCAGACTGTCAGCTTTAATTTGAGGGTATTTGCATCCAAATCATGTGAACGGTGCAGGAATTACAACAGTTTGCATATGTGACTCCCACTTGTTAAGGAACCAAAAGTAATGGGACAATTGGCTTCTCAGCTGTTCCATGGCCAGTTGTGTGTTATTCCGTCATTATCCCAAATACAATGAGCAGATAAAAGGTCCAGAGTTCATTTCCAGTCTGTTATTTGCATTTGGAATCTGTTGCTGTCAGCTCTCAAGATGAGATCCAAAGAGCTGTCACTATCAGTGAAGCAAGCCATCATTAGGCTGAAAAAAACTAAACAAACCCATCAGAGAGATGGCAAAAACATTAGGCGTGGCCAAAACAACTGTTTGGAACAGTCTTAAAAAGAAGGAACGCACTGGTGAGCTCAGCAACACCAAAAGACCCGGAAGACCACGGAAAACAACTGTGGTGGATGACCGAAGAATTCTTTCCCTGGTGAAGAAAACGCCCTTCACAACAGTTGGCCAGATCAAGAACACTCTCCAGGAGGTAGGTGTATGTGTGTCGAAGTCAACAATTCAGAGAAGACTTCACCAGAGTGAATACAGAGGGTTCACCACAAGATGTAAACCATTGGTGAGCCTCAAAAACAGGAAGGCCAGATTAGAGTTTGCCAAACGACATCTAAAAAAGCCTTCACAGTTCTGGAACAACATCTTATTGACAGATGAGACCAATATCAACTTGTACCAGAGTGATGGGAAGAGAAGAGTATGGAGAAAGTAAGAAACTGCTCATGATCCTAAGCATACCACCTCATCAGTGAAGCATGGTGGTGGTAGTGTCATGGCGTGGGCATGTATGGCGGCCAATGGAACTGCTTCTCTTGTATTTATTGATGATTTGACTGCTGACAAAAGCAGCAGGATGAATTCTGAAGTGTTTCGGGCAATATTATCTGCTCATATTCAGCCAAATGCTTCAGAACTCATTGGACGGCGCTTCACAGGGCAGATGGACAATGTCCCAAAGCATACTGCAAAAGCAACCAAAGAGTTTTTTAAGGTAAAGAAGTGGAATGTTATGCAATGGCTGAGTCAATCACCTGACCTGAATCCGATTGAGCATGCATTTCACTTACTGAAGGGAAATGCACCAAGAACAAGCAGGAACTGAAGACAGTTGCAGTAGAGGCCTGGCAGATCATCACCAGGGATGAAACCCAGCGTCTGGTGATGTCTATGCGTTCCAGACTTCAGACTGTAATTAACTGCAAAGGATTTGCAACCAACTATTAAAAAGTGATACCGTATTTTTCGCCGTATAAGACGCACTTTTTCCCCCCCAAAAGTGGGGGGGAAATAGCAGTGCGTCTTATACGGCGAATGTAGCCGATTTTGCTTAGTTTTCAATGATACACCCGCCGCGATGCCGTGCGGCGGGTATATCAGCTGTGAGGGAGGAGGGGCTGGGGGCGGCATCTGCATTTATAATGACAGCGGGGCCCGTGCAGTGACTGTATTCTACTACACGGGCCCCGCTTACTGTACAATCATATCCCTAATACCGTAGTTAATTGTTGTGTGCACTGCATGTAAAAGCATAATGAGCGATGATGAGCGCTATTACTTACAATTAGAAGCGCTTGCCGTTCGGAGCAGGGAGGAGGGAGGAGGCAGGAGGCAGGCCGGGAGGACGGGCGCTGGCAGTGTGAGTCATACGTCACGCGCCTGCGCCGCCTGCTTCATGAATGAAGCAGGCGGCGTGGGCGCATGACGGATGACTCACACTGCCAGCGCCCGTCCTCCCGGCCTGCCTCCTGCCTCCTCCCTCCTCCCTGCTCCGAACGGCAAGCGCTTCTAATTGTAAGTAATAGCGCTCATCATCGCTCATTATGCTTTTACATGCAGTGCACACAACAATTAACTACGGTATTAGGGATATGATTGTACAGTAAGCGGGGCCCGTGTAGTAGAATACAGTCACTGCACGGGCCCCGCTGTCATTATAAATGCAGATGCGACCCCCACCCCCATTATAAAAGCAAATGCGACCCCCACACTTATGGAGGGGATCTGTGGATGACACATAGCATAAGATGCTATATATGTGTCATCCACAGATCCCCCCCATAACTGTCATACACAGATCCTCATAACAGCGCCATCCAGAGAGGATCCCCTATAAGTGTCATCCACAGATCCCCCATAACAGTGCGTCATCCACAGATCCCCATAACAGTGCATCACCCACAGACCACAATTAGTTCAAAATATTTTTTTTCTTATTTTCCTCCCCAAAAACCTAGGTGCGTCTTATACGCCGGTGCGTCTTATACGGCGAAAAATACGGTATATTTTAGGGGTATGTTCTTAATTTAAATTTTAAATTAAATTGTATTACTACCATCCCTTTGAGTGTTGTCCTGTAAAAATAGATATTGCTGCCACACACAATAGTCCTTAAAAGTACTTTTGTGTCTGTAAAGTTTTAGCAATTTAGTACAGGTTGCGCTAAAAATATATATTGCTGCTGCCACACACAACAATAGTCCGTAAAAGTACTTTTGGGTCTCTGACAAGTTTTTCTAATGAAAAAAAGAAAATGTCACTCCCTACACTATCTTTCTCTTCTTCAGCACAGCTCTCCCTGACTAACACTGAGCCGAACACATGTCATCGGGTGCTATATAGCACCCAATGACGCGTTCCGGCCAGCCAATCACTGTAATGCCAGTAACCAACATGGCTATGGCATTACAGTGAGGGAAGTACTTACCAGCACAAACGTCCGGTGAGGAGACTTGAGCATTGCGCTCGAGCACATGCAGTATTCGGCCGAATACCGCCATGTGCCGAGCATCGAGATGCTCGAGCTGAACTGGTGTTCGGCCGAGCATGCTCGATCAACCTTAATAAATGGTATTCAATGGAAATTTAGTATGACAACTAGGTAAATTGTAATGAACTGCCTAAACTCACATACTGCGGGTTGTATCACCTAACATGGAGGAGGTGACGGCTGACCAGGCAGAATAGAGTCTATAAAACAAGTCTCAAAGGGTCTGGCAGGAGCAGTTTCTGAATACAGGCCAAGGTAGTCAGTTATCTAGTCAGGGCCAGTAGCATAGGTGTAGGCTAGGTCAGGAGCGGAACAGGGATTATAAGTCACAGAACAGGAACACAAGCTGGGGTCAGGTACACGGATAAATAGATAGAATTTCTCCCTCTTATTAGAACATGTACTTTCCTTATAAATATCAGGAAGGGAGCACACGCCACCCTATGGGCAGACACTGTGGCCTCAGTTGAAGCAAGTGCATGTGCATCCCAGCATGGAGGAACAGCGAACAGACAGCATGTATGGACGTTAACAGGTTTAGGCTACTTTCACACTAGCGTTCGTCGGTCCGCTCGTGAGCTCCATTTGAAGGGGCTCAAGAGCGGACCCGAACGCAGCCGTCCAGCCCTGATGCAGTCTGAATGGAGCGGATCCGCTCAGACTGCATCAGTCTGGCGGCGTTCAGCCTCCGCTCCGCTCGCCTCCGCACGGACAGGCGGACAGCTGAACGCTGCTTGCAGCGTTCGGGTGTCCGCCTGGCCGTGCGGATCCGTCCAGACTTACAATGTAAGTCAATGGGGACGGATCCGTTTGAAGATGCCACAATATGGCTCAATCTTCAAGCGGATCCGTCCCCCATTGATTTTACATTGAAAGTCTGGACGGATCCGTCCGAGGCTATTTTCACACTTAGCTTTTATATGCCAATATAATGCAGACGGATCCGTTCTGAACGGAGCCTCCGTCTGCATTATTATGATCGGATCCGTTCAGAACGGATCCGCCCGAACGCTAGTGTGAAAGTAGCCTTACTGTGTCTGCTGGGAGAAGTAGTACAGATACACAGGCATTACATAAATATATCTGTCTTTGAATAGATGATAAGTTAATTTTGCTAATCCATTTTTAGAAGGATACACACTCTGCCTAATTTGTTTGTATTGGAAGCCGAGAAATTGTAAATTTAAAAGGGGTTTTCAAGTTTATACAAGTGTGCCATGTACTATGGAGTCACTCTACCATAGACTTCTCTGGGAGAGCAATCTATCTATCCCATAGAAGTCTATTGAAGAGCAGCTGCAGTACACAGCCATGCCACAGCATCGTAGAT
The DNA here is from genome assembly GCF_014858855.1 of Bufo gargarizans. NCBI lineage: Eukaryota > Metazoa > Chordata > Amphibia > Anura > Bufonidae > Bufo > Bufo gargarizans. The sequence goes on from NW_025334414.1 coordinate 34,547, forward strand.
GGGGTCTATTCTAAGAATACTCATAAGGATACTCACTTGTGAAAACTGGAAAACATCTTTAATGATGTACAAGGTTGACCGCATTTCAATGGTATGTCCTGCAGAAGCTGAGGTTGGTTTTTAAATTTTTTTTTTTTGAAGAAACAAAGGCTAAGTTCATAAAACGTATCATTGGTGAATATACAGTGCCTTGCAAAAGTATTCAAACCCCTTGACTTTTTTTTTGTATTTTGTTACATTACAGCCTTAAGTTAAATGTTTTTTTAATCTGAATTTTATGTGATGATCAGAACACTATAGTCTAAGTTGGTAAAGTGAAATGAGAAAAATATATAAATAAAACTATTTGTTTAGAAATAGAAAACAGAAAATTGGCATGTGCGTATGTACTCACCCCCTTTGTTAGGAAGCCCATAAAAAGCTCTGGTGCAACCAATTACCTTCAGAAGTCACATAATTAGTGAAATGATGTCCACCTGTGTGCAATCTAAGTGTCACATGATCTGTCATTACATA